>NW_015507595.1:1700-5388 GCF_001515645.1 Sinocyclocheilus grahami
AAATGACGAAGCAAACTGTAATAAGTCTTTAATTCCAAATTAAACACAATGCACAGGAGAATCACCAGCAGAACGTACAAACCCAAACTCAAAGCTATCCAGCACCAAGACCAGACAGACATGTTTTTTGGGCTGCTGTGCCAAGATTGTGTTTGCATGCAGTACAAATACAGCCGAGTTTTATTGCCACGTTGAAAAAAAACTAAATAAATAAGATTAACGTCATAATATTTAAGTCAATGTCAACGTGAAAATTCCACCTACTCCACCAAAACAAGTCTGTGGCATCCAACCCGTCATTCTTCACATGTATTAACATTAAAACAGCAATACAAACATTCTAACTTGAAGTAGGCTCCAACTCGGTTAACTGACTGATTTATGAGAATAATAAAACAATGTTGGGAAAGTTATTTTGTTAAATGTTATGTCACGACTGACTATTCACAAGCTGTTTTATCTGCTTTTTTTTGAAACACTGATTGATCGATTACACGAGACATTTGTTTGATTAAATTGTTCAGATTTTTTCCAGCATTCCTTCTGATATGCTTTCATTTGTATTTCGAGCTGTGAATAGTAAAGAGGAAAAGATGATTGATTCACATGCCGCTTGAACTGAGGGGAATACAGTTATCGCACAACGCAAAAACACATTTATTCTTTGTATTTTGTGATAGAATTGACAGAATTTATAGGCTGAGACTTTGTGTTATAATAAAAGTAACAAAGCACAAAGCTTATTGCAGTTATGTGCTTGTTGGTGTGCTACACATAATGAATGGACTTGAAACGTTAAATAAGTATACATTATATACATCTGTTGAATTAAATTGAAGGATCTAGGCATCCTCAAACGCAAACTGTGTGTGTTTTGCTTCAGGAGAGCAATCATACATTCTTCATTCATTTATTCCTATAATCATATAATCTTTTATAATAATTAGTCATTAGCCATTTATATAATTTATCACTTGATTATTTTAATAATTTGATCATGTATTCATTTACTATTTAATATTTCTTATTATTCTCCTTGCTTATGTATTTCCGTAGTTGCTTGGTCTTATGACTGAGTGGTTTAAGGGCTGTTTGTCTTCATGAAAAACAGGTTTAAGGGAATGTTTACGGAAACTCAAGGATAATGGGATGGTGTTTTGAAGCAGTTTGGTATAACAATACTTGTTGAATTTGTGTTCGTCAGACGAAATCTGAGTATTGAAACATACGCAACTGAGACTATTAAATAAACTCTGCCTCTTTTTATCATCACTTCGTCTCCTGCTTCTGCTCTTCTCTGGATTTTTCCTCAGTCAACTTCTTGGCTGATTACTTTGCTGAAGAGTTGTTCTGTTACCAGACAAAACTGATATTGTCTGACAGGATCTGGCGTCCGGAGATGGATCTTAATTATCTGCTGTGGAGGCAAGATGGAATAACACGAAGCTGAATTATAAATGATTATTTTCTTTTAAATTGAAATGCACATTTATTTTAGATGTATTCAATCTTTTCTTATCAATCAATTGTATGATGCATTCAATGTTAATTTTCATCAAAATCTGCCACAAACACACGCACACACACACACACACCTGGCCAGAGAAGGGGAAGCATTCTCACCAACACACCCTTCAGCAGCAGAACAGATAATATAAGTGCCTGCTGTCAAACTGAGAGCATTTACCAATCACACCGATACCTTTAAAATGATACGAAACAAGAAAACATTAACGCAATGGATCCGTGACATATAATAAGTGCAGTGTAAGCACATAACCGGAGATCCTGACACTCGGAGTCATTAGGTCACACACTCAGGAGGGAGAGCGGTGGCTCAGGGATAAAAGGGACAGTTGAGCAAATGGTTTTCTTTGAGATCTTGTCTTCAGATTAGTGAGTTCTGTTTTGTGAGAGTTCCAGAACTTCGGTTTCATAGGAAAAGATCATTTCTGCCTCACTGCTCTAACAGCGCTCATCCTGACAACATTACTGAGATGATAGTTGAAATTCAAGCACGAATTCACGATTGCTTTCAAGAAAAAGGGTGAGGCACGATGTAAGTAAATGTGCAAGAGTTGCAAATTCCTAGCCTGTTTTAAAAAAAATGTTGTGCACATACCGTGAACACACACCCAGCGCAGTAAACGACAACAACATCCAGTCACGCAAGCTACTCGACTCTTTTGAAAGTAGGGCTGCCATCTACGTGCTTCATGCGAATGTGACGACTGTAGCGTTGCTCTGTTGTGTTTTCAACATATTAGGAGCACAACTAAAATTGAATGGGTATATATTAAAAAATATTATTTGCCGTTCAGATTGATTACTTTACACATCATCTTACTCTTTTACTGTACTTTGTTCCAGTTAAACAGAATCAGCAGCGTAGAAACAATGATCCTGAGAAAGAGAACAAAGAGGGCTGTTTTCTACTATTCAATAATGAACCTTTTTCCTGCAAGTTCCACTAGGCTACCCATAAAAGCATGACATTGCACTTTTTTATTTAATTTAATTTGACATTCATCAGCAGCACTGCCATAAAGCACCGCTTTTAATTAAATGATCACACCTAAGCAATATCACGATCCCTTTTTACCGATTTAAAGACTGTGAAGCAGCACATATGACACACAGATGATATATTACTGAACTCACGCTGTGTGACGTTACGAATAACTACGACGTCATGCTGTATTAGGTTACAGAAACTAGTTGTTCGGCACAATGACGGAGCAAACTGTAATAAGTCTTTAATTCCAGATTAAACACAATGCACAGGAGAATCACCAGCAGAACGTACAAACACAAACTCAAAGCTATCCAGCACCAAGACCAGACAGACATGTTTTTTGGGCTGCTGTGCCAAGATTGTGTTTGCATGCAGTACAAATACAGCCGAGTTTTATTGCCACGTTGAAAAAAAACTAAATAAATAAGATTAACGTCATAATATTTAAGTCAATGTCAACGTGAAAATTCCACCTACTCCACCAAAACAAGTCTGTGGCATCCAACCCGTCATTCTTCACATGTATTAACATTAAAACAGCAATACAAACATTCTAACTTGAAGTAGGCTCCAACTCGGTTAACTGACTGATTTATGAGAATAATAAAACAATGTTGGGAAAGTTATTTTGTTAAATGTTATGTCACGACTGACTATTCACAAGCTGTTTTATCTGCTTTTTTTTGAAACACTGATTGATCGATTACACGAGACATTTGTTTGATTAAATTGTTCAGATTTTTTCCAGCATTCCTTCTGATATGCTTTCATTTGTATTTCGAGCTGTGAATAGTAAAGAGGAAAAGATGATTGATTCACATGCCGCTTGAACTGAGGGGAATACAGTTATCGCACAACGCAAAAACACATTTATTCTTTGTATTTTGTGATAGAATTGACAGAATTTATAGGCTGAGACTTTGTGTTATAATAAAAGTAACAAAGCACAAAGCTTATTGCAGTTATGTGCTTGTTGGTGTGCTACACATAATGAATGGACTTGAAACGTTAAATAAGTATACATTATATACATCTGTTGAATTAAATTGAAGGATCTAGGCATCCTCAAACGCAAACTGTGTGTGTTTTGCTTCAGGAGAGCAATCATACATTCTTCATTCATTTATTCCTATAATCATATAATCTTTTATAATAATTAGTCATTAGCCATTT
>NW_015507595.1:8072-8946 GCF_001515645.1 Sinocyclocheilus grahami
AAAAAAATTTTAATTTTAAAATGAGCTTATTGCTCATCAAGGGTTTTTTCAGAAAACAATTTGATTATGATAACAGAGAGAATGTTTGAAAGAGTTAAAAAACTAGTTGTTGTCAAGGCAACACAAATAGCTTAGCTGTAGCTATAACCCGCTCTGAAACAAGTACAGGTACTATATATTTATTTGTGTACAGTAGCTATTTTTAGGCAAAATGAACAGTTTTACTTTCTTCTTGTTTTTATCTATTCACAAGTGCAAATGGTATTGTGTTATTTTAGATAAACAGTAAATTATATATCTGACAGATTTAAATGGTGCAGTAACTTAATATTAAGCTTGATATTGTCCCCTATATATTAAGGAGCCCAAGCCCGGTGATCTCATTGAAATCTCCAGACCCTCCGGTCAGCACGGGGCGATATGTTCTGGAGAGGGCTATGTCATTCACATAGTCCCACTATGTGAGTTATATATATATGCATGCTGCCTATTGAGCTGAACTTGTATTGAATCTGAAACATTCCATTGAAGTCTCATGAGTCCTGATTGTTTTACTTGTCCATGTCTTTCTCTGTAGCTAAGCATGGTGACAAGGCCATAGTGAAGAAAGAAAAACTGCTGGATGTAGTTGGCACTGATGACTACCGGATCCACAATGTCCTAGATAAGCAACATGCACCACTTCCCATTTCACATATACTACAGAAAGCAGAAAGCCTTGTGGGGATGGTAGTTCCATACAATGTGTTGACACACAACTGCAAGCACTTCGTTACGGGGTTGAGAAACGGAGTACAACAATCTCAGCAGGTACAGTTATTCGTCGTGACCTTTTATATCAGAATTATACTGTACTCATAATTTGACTATATTA
>NW_015507595.1:10215-10610 GCF_001515645.1 Sinocyclocheilus grahami
ATTGTATTTTCATTAAATAGCCGCGATGAATACAGTTTAAATCAATGTGGAATTGAAAATGAATTTCAAGATGCACAATAGGTCAATATTGACTATTAACCAAACGCTTTTCCCCTGCCTGAAGAGCTGAAGAATTTTGCTACCCTTATGCTTCCATACTGAAAGAACGAAATGTTACAGAGGACATTTTTCATTTTAAGTTGTGTCATCTAAGAAGAATATGAGTTTAACGGAATGCACAGTTGATATAAAAAACTGGAAGACTAGTAACTTCCTACTGCTAAATTCTGAAACAAACAAACAAACAGAGGTTTTAATTATTGGACCAAAATTCTTGGCAAGTAACAACCGGTGCGTCTCAATCAGCTCCCTAGCTCCCGAGCTCGTGAATCAGT
>NW_015507595.1:11278-12107 GCF_001515645.1 Sinocyclocheilus grahami
TAGCGAATCCATGTGTTTTGTAAGAAAAATATCCATATCTCAAACGTAATACACACTTCTCTCTCACTTCATCTAACTGTGGTACGAGGAAGGCTTTCTGGCGGATGATGTGGGACATATGCGTTCCCTGATTAGTGATGAATGCGGAGAGAGAACAAAACAAAACACCGGTCACAAATTAAAGACACAAAACGTAAAGAAAAATGTCAGAGGATGTCGATACAAGCCAAGAGGAGACTGCTTTTCCTTTGCTAAAATAAGGAAACTTTGCTTCCTTTGCTCCTATAAACCAACTTGTGAGCATATCTCAGAGAATGTCCTGCGTCATCCGCCCAAAACACCTTTCGCATACGAAAAAGTGTTTATTATGTTTGAAACATGGTTATTTTTCTTACAAACCACATGGATTCGCTACAGGAGGCCTTTATTCACCCCCCGGAGCCGTGTGAGACATGTTTTATTACGGATTCATCCGCCCAAAACACCTTCCGCATACGACAGTCAGGAGAAGTAAGAGAAAAGTGTTTATTATGTTTGAAACATGGTTATTTTTCTTACAAACCACATGGATTAGCTACAGGAGGCCTTTATTCACCCCCCGGAGCCGTGTGAGACATGTTTTATTACGGATGTGCGTGCTTTATTTAACGTCTCTTGGACTGTTGAACAGAAACACCCGCCCACTACAATAATAGAGCTAATATAACTCTGATTGGATTCGTCTGAAAGAAGAAAGTCATATACACCTAGGATGTCTCGAAGGTGAGTAAAACACAGGCTAACTAGTAAAACACAGGCTAATTTTCATTTTTGTGTGAACTAACCCTTT
>NW_015507595.1:13108-13676 GCF_001515645.1 Sinocyclocheilus grahami
ATCAACTATGCATTCCGTTAGTTTTGCAAATTGGTATGTTTCATCTGGCCGCGAAGAAATATAGAGCTGAGTGTCATCAACATAACAGTGAAATCTAACACCATGTCTCCTGATGATATCTCCCAAGGGTAGCATGAGAAGCGTGAAAAGTAAGGGTCCTAGTACTGAGCCTTGAGGTACTCCTTACTGCACTTGTGATTGCATCATTTGGCCCATACATGTCTCGGACCCTTATGATTTGTGTTGCCATTTCTAGTCAGCGCTGATGTGTGAAGGTCCTGTTTAAACCACCTCATCCTCATAAACACGTGTGATTGTGCAAACCAAACATAAGGTGACAGGGTCTACTGTTAAGTCCAGCACATATTTGATTCAGTGCCCAGATAAAAACATGTCTCCAGACTGGTTTGTCCACCTGAATCTGAAACCATGGTACAGTGATGATGCTGATACAATAGTAATATAGTATATGCCACAATACTGAATGATAACCATATTCATCTATCATAGCAACTACAGTGATACAAATCACATCAAAGATTACCATGGTAATATCATTGAACTTTAT
>NW_015507595.1:13686-16160 GCF_001515645.1 Sinocyclocheilus grahami
ACAAATCACATCAAAGATTACCATGGTAATATCATTGAACTTTATGGGGCTTTTCATACATTAACCCTGGGTCATTCTAAACTCAGGTTAACATGTTTCACTGACACTGTTCATTTCTTATCCTGGGTTAAGAAAAAATCTTGGATATTCAGGTTTTGAAGTTGTATTCATTAAATATAAATTAGTCATGTGGCTTTGACTGAAAACATGATTCATTCAGGAATAAAATAAAAAGCATATGGTTTTCAACACCTGTCACAACCAGATCTAGGAGTGTGTCTCTACGTGAAAATGCAGCATCACTCCAAGAAACATTTTTCAACATTTCAAAGAGCTTAAGGTTTATAAGAAGAGCAGAATCACAGCCAACAGTGTTAATAGTGTTACTGGAAAAAACATGACAATTTACCTCCCCCACATTTATTCATTTAGCACATACTTTTATCCAAAATTACTTACTAATTAGGAACATTACAAAGCAATAATCATAGTATAAAAATGGCAAGTTTAACATATAAATTATAATAATACATAAAGCTAGAGTAGAGGTGAAATCAAGATAAGAAAACATAAGAATTATATGCTTTTAACGTCTTATAAACGAAAAGTCAGTTTGCTGTAAGAAGGCAAGCCTGCTGAGTTTAAGGCACTCCTTCACTTTCATTGTGATAAATTTAAAGTTAGAAGACAGAAATACTTCAAAAAGGCATACTTTTTTCAACTCGTTTCTTTAGATGCAAATAAACATGTTGCTACGAGGTAAACATAATTAAGAAAGCAAACATTTCTGCAATCATGGAGACGGAGCAAACTCTGTATCCAGATGATTTGCTGGAAGCCAAACCGCTCAACAGCTATTTTAGTGCTGCTGTCACACCCTCAAACTGTTGTTTTACACGTATGCAGCATGCAAACAAGCACAGCCGGTATCTACTGGAATGTGGAAAGATGAGAATGTCCAAAACCGTTTGTCAAAATTACCTTTCAGCAACATTTCAAATCAGCACTAAAATCTGACAATAATGATTTCATACATTTAGCTTCTTTTATAATATGTGAATAAAAACCAAAAGGCGATTTTCTCTTTGAACTGTAAAAGCGCTTCATTCCTACAGTACTGAGTGTGAGGATTTTTCTCCTCTCGCCTCTGTTTACAGCTATTCCACCAATTCTAGTTTGACAAAAACACATCATTCAGGATTTAAACCACAGAATTTTCTGAATGAGTAAATTAAATGTTACACGTGATTCTAAATGATGCTAGAAAAATCAGACCTTTATTAAAAATAAGCATTGCATTGTCTTACAAAACAGCAGAAAGTACACAGAATATAATGCAAATGAATTGAGTAAAGTTCTTTGATTCAGGCTGAACAAAGTTGAGAGCTGCATGCTTTTATTAAGAATATATTTAAGAATAATATTTAAATGTGTCTTGTACATTGTGTAAGTACATTGTACATATTGTGATGAAACTGACTGGACAGAAAAACTATCCCAGCGTCCAGACTCTTTTCAAACAATCTACATTGAAAGAGGCTAGAAGGATTTTAAGTGATCCGTCTCATGTACTTTATTCCTGCTATGAACAGTTCCTCGTTGTAAACTAAACCGGTTCAAGACTTCATTTGTGCCTGTGTCAATTAGATTGTTGAATATGGACTGATGATGCCTGATGCCTTCCTTACTTCTCTGTGTGGAGTTGTTGTTTTTTTTATCTTTGTGGGTGGGTATGGTATTTTTAATATTGTAGGTGTATCAGTTATGTTGAGATGCTGGCTATTGATTCCACTTCAAATTTCCTTATCAGGGACAATAAAGAATATTTCATTCATTGCTTGTGAAATTTAAAGAAAATTAACATGGCTGCTACATGAAAGCATAAATGATCCTGTAGTTCATTTGAGAGACTGATTGATATCAGGGAGGCTAAACAAACAGCAGCTGTCATTTGACTGATTGCCAAAATGTCAAAGATACTTGTTTACTTAGATACAGGTTAAAGTCTGATATGTCATCTCTACAGAATTTTCATCTGAGGGGGAGACCATTACAGGAGTATCTTAGTGAAAACGATGATCTCCAGGGTCTTGTTTTTCAGTGTAATGGCATATATCACTCATTCAATAATGAAGACATTGAGAATCGCTCTCAGGTCACTGAACTGCTGGAGAAGATTGAGGTGATGGTGAGAGAAAACAAAGGACAGCACTACAGCAATAAGATGTACCAGGAAGCTCAGAGAAAGAAACCTTTCTGTAAGTGTATCTTTCTATTCTTTTGAAGCATAATACAACCGTGAGCTACATGTATCAAGTCAGCTACACTCCAAATGCCAGAGCTCTTTCTTAAATAGTACAGTTATTTTTACATGCTGGTTAAATGCTGTGTTTAATCACATATATTTTAATCTGATTCACAGCATCGAGATCTGAACTCAGGATTGTTCTGCTGGGCAAAGCTGGATCAGGAAA
>NW_015507595.1:16170-17349 GCF_001515645.1 Sinocyclocheilus grahami
TATCCAAAATTACTTACTAATTAGGAACATTACAAAGCAATAATCGTAGTATAAAAGTCAAGTTAAACGTATAAATTATAATAATACATAAAGCTAGAGTAGAGGTGAAACGCAGATAAGAAAACAAGAATGATATGCTTTTAACGTCATATAAACGAAAAGTCAGTTTGCTGTAAGAAGGCAAGCCTGCTGAGTTTAAGGCACTCCTTCACTTTCATTGTGATAAATTTAAAGTTAGAAGACAGAAATACTTCAAAAAGGCATACTTTTTTCAACTCATTTCTTTAGATGCAAATAAACATGTTGCTACGAGGTAAACATAATTAAGAAAGCAAACATTTCTGCAACACTGATATCATGGAGACGGCGCAAACTCTGTATCCAGATGATTTGCTGGAAGCCAAACCGCTCAACAGCTATTTTAGTGCTGCTGTCACACCCTCAAACTGTTGTTTTACACGTATGCAGCATGCAAACAAGCACAGCCGGTATCTACTGGAATGTGGAAAGATGAGAATGTCCAGAACCGTTTGTCAAAATTACCTTTCAGCAACATTTCAAATCAGCACTAAAATCTGACAATAATGATTTCATACATTTAGCTTCTTTTATAATATGTGAATAAAAACCAAAAGGCAATTTTCTCTTTGAACTGTAAAAGCGCTTCATCCCTACAGTACTGAGTGTGAGGATTTTTCTCCTCTCGCCTCTGTTTACAGCTATTCCACCAATTCTAGTTTGACAAAAACACATCATTCAGGATTTAAACCACAGAATTTTCTGAATGAGTAAATTAAATGTTACACGTGATTCTAAATGATGCTAGAAAAATCAGACCTTTATTAAAAATAAGCATTGCATTGTCTTACAAAACAGCAGAAAGTACACAGAATATAATGCAAATGAATTGAGTAAAGTTCTTTGATTCAGGCTGAACAAAGTTGAGAGCTGCATGCTTTTATTAAGAATATATTTAAGAATAATATTTAAATGTGTCTTGTACATTGTGTAAGTACATTGTACATATTGTGATGAAACTGACTGGACAGAAAAACTATCCCAGCGTCCAGACTCTTTTCAAACAATCTACACTGAAAGAGGCTAGAAGGATTTTAATTAAGTGATCCGTCTCATGTACTTCATTCTTGCTATGAACAGTTCCTCGTTGTAAACTAAACC
>NW_015507595.1:18259-36702 GCF_001515645.1 Sinocyclocheilus grahami
ATGAGCCGTGGTGTGAAAAGCACTTGTGTGTGTCCTCCAGTGTGCCTAATGAATTCATTGCACAGCTAAGTGAACAAACATACAATCACAGAAGATATATAGTTAAAAGAAGAAAGCACGTTGAATGTAAATCTGGTGCAGCTGGTTTTGTACCGGCTTTATCATTCCTGTGGTTTAACTGCAGCTCTGAAATATGATTCATTCAGGGGGGGAAAAAAAACAACAAAAAACATACAGTAAAGCATATGGAGTTTAACATCTAACACAACTAGATCTACAACATACCGTGCCTAGGAGTGTCTGTCTCTGCTTGAAAATGCAGCATTGTTCCAATAAACATTTTTCACCATTTCAGAGAAGAGATGAAAGTTTATAAGAGCGAAATCACAACTAAACGGCTGGAAACAAACTAAAGAATATGGGGGTAGAATTGTTGCTTTATTCCAAATAGATTACGACCCACAAATAAATGTAAAGAGATTTACAAATATTAAACATATTGACAAATATATAGAATGAGATCCACAAATAAGTCGTAGAGTTTCACAAACATGAATTAAATCCACAAATAAATAAAATGACATTTGCAAATAAAAAACATTCACAAATATATTTTTATGTCACAACCACAACTTTGCCTGGCATTCATTTGTGAATCGCGTCCTGTGCATTTGTAGATCGCTGCACACGTTTTTGAATCGCGTCCTATTTCTTGCGTCAAGACGCTGACGATCCACAAATGCATGGACTCCATCCACCGTCTGCTCAAGCCAATCAGATAACAGCCACACTTCGCTGACCAATCTTAGCATGTTCTTGCCATAGCCAATTATGTTTTGCTTTACAATCATGGGGGAGCAGATTCATTTTGCACCCCTGGCTGGAACTGCATTCTATGGACACTTCGTTCAAATTGAGCTGAAGTGCTGTTTGTGTGGTTAAAATAAACCCTGTTTCCAAAAGATTGTTGGAGTGTAAGGATTCCAGAGCAGAGTACATAGCATAAGACATGGCACAATGGCTTATTCTGACTTTTAAAGTACAATTGCAGTGAAAAATATAGGGCATAATAACACGTATAATATTAAATATGGGCCCAAATGAGGGTACCAGCCTCAGTATCACTGCAGCATGTACAGGGGATTTGGTTTTAAGTCTCAACACAGCACGGAAACTGCACTTTTAAAAGTTGTAAATGTTATTTTACTAGAAACAGATAAAGCGAATGCTGTGGCTTTGGTGCTTTTAGACTTAAGCTCTGCATTTGATATGGTTGACCACAATATCTTGATTTCCAGGTTGGAGAGCTGTGTTGGGTTACAGGGCAAGGTGTTTAAATGGTTTCAATATTTTTTAACAAACAGAAGTTTTAGTGTTTCCATTGGCCAACATAGTTTGTCCTCACGGCCACTTGCTTGTGGGGTGCCACAGGGCTCAGTTCTTGCCCCAGTTTTATTTTCTATATTTATGCTACCGATGGGTGCCATCTTGCAATCTTCTAAGGTTGAATATAGAGGAATCTCTGCTCAGTGGACTTTCAAACACGCTGTTAACCAGCCAATTCAGCACGCAATGAATCTCTCTGGTGATTAGGATGAACTGCAAAGATTCTGTGATGAGTTTCCACACAATCTGGGGGCGTTTAATGCCCAAAATCTGGGAGCAACAATAGAAGGTCTGGAAGAAAGAGTACGAGATCTCGAATTAGAAAACAGAAGACTGAGACAACAACACAATTCATGAAGGACTTCTTAAAACACCAAGGTACATTATTC
Organism: Sinocyclocheilus grahami; assembly: GCF_001515645.1. Lineage (NCBI taxonomy): Eukaryota > Metazoa > Chordata > Actinopteri > Cypriniformes > Cyprinidae > Sinocyclocheilus > Sinocyclocheilus grahami. The sequence goes on from NW_015507595.1 coordinate 20,035, forward strand.
AATACAATCACATTCTTTCAAAGCAGCAAATATTGTAGAAATGTTTCAAAATGTCATAAATTAATCATAGTCGTATCAGATTAATGTGAGTTGAGTGTCTGTTTGGTTTATCTGTTTGTTACTGAAATGTTGTTCTAACTGACCCAGTGAAACTTTGGTCGTGATCATGAATGATTGATACACTAACAGGAGTCAAACGTCTCCATATTAATATACACTATTTGAGTGCATGTATGAGTTGTAATTCATCATCTAATAACATCTGTCTGCTTTCCTGAAAACTGATTCTTGTTTAATCTATAATAATAGACACATGAGAGCATGACTAACAGCAGTTAATTGTTTTATCTCTTCCAAAAACAGACCATGAAGACCTGCATGTTTTGATCCAATTTAAAGCAGATCAAATATGAATTTCTTATATTTCTCTTCTCTGTCACATTCAAGTCAGACTGTGATCAAATCTGTCACACTTACTACTCCAGTGAATATTTCTCATGTGTTGATTGTTGAAAGTCTGTATAAACACAAACTTTATTAAAGACTTGATTACACAAAATCTGATGGACATTTTCATTACACTGTTAACACATTAACCTCTTGTTTCACACTGTACAGGGTAAGTTGTCACATATGAAGCTGCCATTAAACTATTATAATATGTCAGGGATTTTATTATACCCAACAGCTATTAGTAACTGCCTGTTACGAAAAATCTCACACACACGCTCTCTCTCTCTCTCTCTCACACACACACAAAAGCAAACTTGCAGAAATTGTCCAGTCTCCGCAGAGACACTATTAAATGCATCAGACAGCGCCTTCTTCTGGACTGAGTTTGTACATTTTACAAGAAAATGCTTTCGATAGCAATTTCACTCATTTGTATTATATTCTGTATACTTTTTGCAAGTTTGTAAGACAATGCAATGCTTATCTAGCATCATTTAGAATTGTGCACAAAATGTTATTTACTAATTTTGAAAATTATGTCGTTTAATTCCCATATGATTTGTTTTTGTCAAACTATAATCGGTGGAATAGCTGTAAACGGAGACAGGAGGAGAAATTCTCACTCAATATGACTATAGGAATAAAGCTCCGTGTTACAGTTCAATGAAACAATCAACTTTATGATTTTACTCTTAAGTGTTCATATAGGATTAGAGCTAAAGACGCAAACTGAATGATTTTGTCATTGTCAGAGTGTATCGCTTGTTTGAAACGTTACTGAAGTGTAATCTTAGCAAACAGTTTGAGATTTTCATCTTTCCCCATTGCAATAGACTGGCTGTAGGCTCCTTGTTTGCATACGTGCAAAACAATAGTTTGATTTTGGGGGTGCTTGTAGTGATTCATCAACACAGCTGGAATCCATTTGCAGTTTTATTTGAAACTTAATCAAACAAGCAGAGGTCAAGACACAAATTAGGCAGTATCGTAGGGCAGACAGAATGGTGATCATAGACAGACCTGAGATCGGGGCAGGCAGATACCGTTCAGAAACTGAGACAGTCTTAGGTCAGGGCAGGCGGCAATCCAATGTCGATAGTCCAGTATCCAGAGCACAAGTCCAAGGGGCAGGCAGCAAATCAACAAAAGGCAGGCAGAGGTAATGACAGAAGGCAGTCCAATGACACCGGAATAACGCTCAGAGATGTTCACCAAGGCAAAACAAGACTTCGCAGAGAGTCTGGGTGAAAGAGCTCATTAAATAGTCTAAAGTAATGGGGAACAGGTGTGGGAGAATGATCAGTGACAGGTACAGGGCTGATGGGAAATGTAGTGCGGGGAGTAAACTAGTATTCTGGTGATGGAGCCCTCTGGTGGCCCGAAGAGAGAGTAACAGAAGCGCTCTCCGTAACAGTGTTAGTGCTATGATGACTGTTAAGTCACCTGACTTCCTTTAAAGGTGACATATCATGAAAATCTGACTTTTCCAGGTTGTAAGTGCTATAATCAGGTCCCCGGTGCATCTACCAACCAAGGAAACGTGAAAAAGATTAACTCAGTAACTTTGTTTTGGGAAGCCTTTTTCTGCAGTTTACACCCACGGCGCCGTTATTGTGTTTTCGCAAGCGACAACGGTGTATTAGTTCTAATGCCATGGAGAAAGTTTGAGCAGAACACACTAACTGTTCTGTCTTTGGCTGCACAGACGAGCACAGAACACTGTTTAGAGTCCCAGCCTCAGAGATGACAGAGCAGAGCATTTATTGATGTATTTACTGTATATTGCTGCTGCCGCACAGATCTAAAATAAACATGTGATTTATTTCCCAGCTGTTTACCTTCACAGACATAACCCACTGTTTTTGTAACTCGTGTGTTTTTAAGGTAAGCTTGTGTGTGAATGAGAGCTTAGTTTAGTGCTCGCATGCTGAGACAGCCGCTTTCTGTGCGTGTGCTTCAGATGTGTGCGCTCAGAAAACCTTATATCAGAAGTTTAAACTCATATGCTTTCAAACGCATGATTTCAGCTGATAAACATGATAATCAGAACCAAAACAGATGTTTTCAGCAGGTCCGAGCTGTAATGGCGCAGCTCTATTCTGGAAAAGGGGGCGGGGAGCAGCAGCTCATTTGCATTTAAAGACACAGGCCCGAAAAACAGCGTGTTTCTGCTTCCACTCAAAATAGGTGTTTTCAAAATGATATAATAAATGATCTGTGGGGACCAGGATACAGAGTTTGCTCCGTCATCACAGTGGACTGAGCGTTTGCTGGCTGTAACTACAATCATTTGTCTGTGATTTAGATTGGAACCTGTATGTCTTGTCTCACACATTTCATCATTTAGCGTTGTTTTCAGGGGTGCACATGCGTTGTCTGGTTCTCGTGAGGGCATCTCCAGATTTGGTTTGGTGCTCACACTGCACTGTTATTATATGTACTGGTTATTTTGTTTCTGTAGTTTGTTTCTGAAACTTCAGCTCTTCTCTGAAATGTGTTTCTAATAAAGTTTCAGTTTCATTTTCAGGGCGGACACTCTTAGGTGTGTTGTAGATCTGGTTGTGTCAGATGTCGATCTCCATATGATTTTATTTCTGAATGAATCATATTCATTCAGTTGCATCCAAAACCACAGGACTGATAAAGCCGCTTCAGTGTTAAGCTGTGATATTGAGACTGATTAAGTTAATTTAACTTTCATCTTTTAACTATATACTGAGCTATGCTTATGTGACTCCCCAACCCAGAGTTTTGCAGGATCTGATCAAAAAATGCATTCATCTGTACAGTTATGGTCCAAAAAGTGTGTTCAGGGCAAACTGGATGTTACCATCAGAAATACAGAAGCCCAACTGATGCACAAGAGCTGGACAGACTGTTATTAAACCGATCATGCACTGTACTGTATTTGTGCAATCAGTAATAGTGATGCCAGATACGCAAATAAGATTTTCTTTCTGAAACTTCAGCTCTTCCCAGAAATGTTTCTAATGAAGTTTCATTTTCACACAAGGGCGGAAACTCTTAGGTATGTTGTATTCAAAATTCAGGCCAACTCGGTTTATGAATGTACGGTGTGAAATTTAAAAATCAGAAAATCCAGGATTCTTTCTTAACCCAGTATAAAAACTGAACAGTGAAACATGTTGACGTGAGTTAGAATGACCCAGAGTTAACGTGAAAAACAAGCCCTATACAGTATTATGGTTTCAGTTTCAGATTCATGTGGACGAACTGGAGACACGTGTTCATCTGTGTACTGAATCACATATGTGCTGACTGAACTATAGTTCCTGTCACCTTGTGTTTGGTTTGCACAGTCACTAGGGTTTATAAGGATGAGGCTTTAAACAGGACTTCAGCATCTTCACATACCAGCACTGACTGGAAATGGAAGCTGTCAGAAACACTGATGAAGAACAGAACGATGACATTTTAAACGAAAATGAAGCAAGAGATATTGACAAAAGAACTGATGATCAGAAAGATGAAGATCTGGAAAACACAACAGAGGAGCTGGAAACGAAAATGCAAGATCTGGAAATAATGTTGACAAATGTGGAAAAAAACTAAATGAAAGCTGAACAAAACAAAGAAAAAGTTCGCAGAAGTAAAAGAAAAGCTAGAACCAGAAAAAGACCTGGAAAAAACAGAAGCAGAGCTGGAGGAAAAGCAGAAGATCTGGAAGAAAAGGATCACATATCTGGAAATGATTGGTAAGACAGCAATGCTTTCATCTTAAAACTACCTTCATCTTCAGTCTAGGTCATTATGTGCTAACTAACCTCAACATAACTTCAGTCATGAATTAGCAAAATGTTGTAATACATACATTTTTATCCATGCTATGTTTATGTGTATGTAGGGGTTGAATTTCCTCATCTAATAACAGCTACATGTTCTGTTTTCTGAATATTTTCATGAATGTTTACTCTTTAATAATAGACATTTGTGATCATGAATATAACAGCAGTTTATTTGTTTCGTTTCTTCCACACAGAGATGATGTTTACAGCCCTTGAAGACCACAAGATAACGCTCGACCAGATCTATACAGACCAAATATTTATTTATTGTATTTCTTATATTTCTCTAAATCTGTCACACAGCTGTCACACTTTATCCTCCAGTGCATATTTCTACTGTGCTTATTATTGAAAATCAATTTATGTATGAACACTTACCTTAATACAATCTTGAAAAAAAAAAATATATATAATAGACCGTTTTATTTCTATTTTATTGTTGTTATGCTGTTACACACATTAGCTTCTTGTGTCACTGTATGGGGTAAGATGTCACATGAAGCTGCCATTAAACTATTATAATGTTAAATAAAATCACACACACACACACACACACACACACTCGAACGCACGCACACACACACACACACACACACACACACACACACTCACACGCTCACACATACACACACACACACACATTCACTGTGGCTGGAGAATCCCTGCCTCCGCCTCCAGCCTCTAAGCCCCGGACTCCACATCGGCCCATCGACCCAGCGGCTCCACCATGGCTCCTAGCTCCCTCCTCTCCGCCGTGGCCCATCAGTCCACTGGTTCCACCAGGCTCCCTCGTCCCTCCGGCTCCACCTTGGTCTGTCGTCGACCATCCTGTGCCTTGGGACTCCACTCCTCCAGCTGCGCCTCGTCCCTCTGTCCCTCCGTCTCTGTCAGGCTCCTCCTTCCCTTCGGCTCCTCCTCAGTCCTCTGTCGCTCCAGCTCCACTGTGTCCTTCCGGATCCCCGCCTCCGCCTCGGTCGCCGGCGCCATCTGCTCTGACTTGGCCCTCCGGTCACCCTGGCTCATCGGCTCTCTGTCTCCGCCTCAGGCTCCTTCGCCACCTGCTCCACCGCCATTGGTCGGCCCCCTGGAGTCGTCGGCCCTTCCTCCTCCATGGCTCCTCCATCCGTCGGCTCCACCGTGGGTCGCCATTATGGCTGTGGCCTGGGTCCTACCTGGCGCTGCATGCTATAAGTCCCTCCTGTCATCTCCCTGGCTCCTCCCTCCGTATGATCTGCCCTGGCTCCTCCTGTTTCCTCCTTGGCTCCTCCCTCCATCTAATCCATCCTGGCTCCTCCTGTTTCCTCATTGGCTCCTCCCTCTGTCTTCACCTCCCTGGACTCTGTCTTCTGGGCCCTCTCCCGGGTGTCCATCCTCCTCCTAAGCCTCCTCCCAATTTCCCACCCGTCCCTCCTCATGTTGTTCCTATGGTGCGAGGACACGCCTTCTGGGAAGGGGGCGATATGTTACGCCCATGGACTGTCAGTGTGTTTGTGTTCCTCCCCATGTGCTCCCAGTCTCCTAGTTTCTCCCCTGTCTAATTAGTCATTTCGTTCACCCGTGTTTCCCCAATTATCCTCATTGAGTTGTGTATTTATAGTATGGTCTGCCCCTTGCTTTCTGTCCGGTGTCTTATGTAAAATGTTGTGCTACTCCTTGGTTTCTGCTAGCCCTGTGTTTCCCTCTAGGATTATTAAAGACTATCGTTTTGTGTTTACTCCTACGTCTCCTCGTCTCCTCGCTCCTCCAGTTGGCAAATTGTGACACTAGCTTATCAAATCTTCTTGTATTCTATCTATTTGTTTTCTTTTTATTTATTAAACAATTAACAAATGCATGAGTTAGTTAGTTAGTTATAAACAGGGGCGTGTCTACGTGGTGGCCAGGGGTGGCACCGGCCCCCCTGAAATCTGGCTGGCCCCCCCCGGTGCCCCCCCCCCCACCAGATATCTTGATAGGCTTGTTTTCAGTACATTTCTAACTGCATCTGGCAGTGGTGGATCCTGGCATGTGTTGGCAGCTGCCTAGGGCCGCTTTCTTCTCTTCTGTATACTTAATTTTAAGCGGTTTCTATAGCGTGATCTTAATGACAAATGTCGAGAGCGCATAATGTTACACGATCCATGTAATGCGTGAGCAAGAATCTCACCGCAAGAATCCACAAGCGGATTTCCTTCACTCATACAAAACTGGACGTGTGCTTTTAACAATTTTTTATTTTATGAATTGGCTCTGCTCTCGCTCAGATATTGCGTGTACACGCTCAAACGTTGTCCTCGCATCACTGAACACCAGAAGAGCTTTTTTTTCTAATTCAGGTGAAGAGTAGCCAAGGTTTTTCTCACTAAATGGAAGCAAACTGGTTATAGTCAGCCTTCTCTAGTCATTTATTTAATTATTTAATACTTATTTTAGTTAAGTGCTTAAATTGTAAATATGCATTTATTAAATTATTTTATTTAGTGCATTTGTATTTTGTTGTTTTTGTAGGCTGTACAATAAAAGCGTTTGATTTAAACATGGAAAGAGATGATACCGATCGAATTGACCCTGGTAAGCTGTTCCATAGTTTGGGGCCAACCCTTGCAAAGGCTCTGTCCCCTCTATGTTTTAGCTTAGTCCTACACACGGAGAGTAATCCAAGATCCCCAGACCTAAGTGACCTAGTAACTGAATAAAAACGCGTCGAACACTAGCTTGCTCTATTATTTTTCTATTCTATATGTTTTCTTTTTATTTATTATATAATTTAAAAAATAAAAATAAAACTTGCTATGTGTACTGCGTTAGGCTAACTGAGACTTGTTATAGCACTTGTATATTATTGCTCTTTTGTTGGTTTTGACTGCTTCTATTGTCCTCATTTGTAAGTCACTTTGGATAAAAGCATCTGCTAAATGACTAAATGTAAATGTAATAATTATTCAGACACAGACAGCAATCTGAAGCGATAAAGACTTTTACAGTTTTTCTCAAATGCTAAAACACATTTCACAAACGTTTCCTCCATGTTCCCCAGTGTCTAAACACAACACCCTTTTCTAACAGGATTGTGTTGTTGGCGGTCCAGGAGGATGTCTTTTAGCTCCTCTAGGAAGGTGAGGAGACGTTGGGTGTTGTAAGACCCAAGGACAGCATGCCGGTGGACAAGCCCCTCCAAACCTTCGTTTCTGCAGGTTGAAGCCAGCCTCATCCAGGAAGAGGTACTCATGAGGTCTGGCCATCGCGTCCAACGGTAATATCCTCTGTGAAAATGTGAAAGTGCACAGGTGTTCAGAACAACAGTCAATCAGGTAACACACTATTGTCCAGAAGTAATGTAGGCCACTGAGCAACACAGTATGTCCACTAACTGTACTGTGAACATGGATGTATACTTACTTGCACATACTCGTAACGTAGGTCTTTGTGTCGCGCAGAGTTGCGCTCAAAGGGAACCCTATAGACCTGTTTCATCCGCATCTTTTGGCGCCGGAGAACTCGGTCTATTGTGGCCAAGCTGACATCATCAATGCTCTCAAAGTTGACATTATCGGCAATGACTTTGTCTCTGATCTCCCGGAGTCTGATGAGGTTGTTCTCACGAACCATATCCACAATGAGGGTTTCTTGTGCCGCTGTAATTCTTTTGAACTTTCTATTCATCTGTGAATCCTGAAAATAAAATGCGTCACAGGTTCCACAAAAATATTGTGCAACACAACTGTGTTCAACATCGATGATAATCAGAAATGTTTCTTGAGCTCAGAAGTCTGAGAAAATGAAGCAACAGAGATTTGACTTTCATACACTGAGTTGTTTTTGCACTCACCATTACAATACACTTCCATAGAATTCTGCAGAGAGACGCAGATGAGAAGACATGAGAAACACGTGCTGTTGTATATATTTGATGGCAGTGTTTATCACACATTGATATGATGGACTGAACAGAACTCCTGACCTTCGGTGGAGCACAGTCCATCCGGAAGATCACATCAGTGTGCTTTCCTCTCAGAACGATGCTCTGAGATCCTGCATCATGAACTCTGGACGATCCGTTGCTGAAATCTCTTCTGCAGCACAAGAGAGTGTCTCTTCCAGATGGCATCGCCAGCAGATCTATACAGGGAACCAGATAATAAACATGAAACCCGCCAGCTGCAACTCAAGAAACCCCTTCCGTGAGATAAAGGATGTCTGCGTTTAAGGGTTTGAGCCGCATGTCATTTCCTGACACTGCGGCACTCACATACTTCACTCTTTAAGTCTGATTTCACAGTATATTTCAGGCTAGTTGCCGTACTAATTCATACAGTGATTATTACAGCAGTAGAACTGCATACACTCAATAATCTGTACACTTTTATCTCACTGTGGTTTTACAGCCACATGCGGTGAAGTGTTGTGTGAAGTGTGTCAGTAAGTTGCTCAAGCACATGCTCGTCTGAGTAAGATGCCTGTGGGTTTCTTAGTTGTTGTCCGGTGAACATTTGCATTCAAGCATTTGGCAGACGCTTTTATCAAAAACAACTTTGCATTCAAAACACTGCATTCAAAGTATACGTCTAATCAGTTTATGCATTCAAACCCGTGATGCTGGTGTTGCAAGCACCCTGAACTAAAGAAATACTATCATGATCTGATAAAGAAGATCATCAAAGAAGATCACAGACCCTCATTAAAGTCTGTAAGCCACGATGAGAGAGTGAGTTTGGCTTTTAACCATCGATGTCCCTGCTAACAATAGCTAACAATGAACAGGAAGTTTAGCTTTAGGAAACTTTTCTACTTTCACTTTTAAAATGAGCTCCAGTTCGTAAAAGTTCGTAAAGCTTCACCGACCACATGAGAAAACAAACCACACTTACATGCGCACATTACGATGTAGCTTGTGAGCTTTGGATTATGCTCCATCGAGAGAGTTTAAAGAAAGCTCAACTCTACAGTAAGCAGCTAAAAAGAAAGAAAAAAAGAAGGAAAGAAAGAAAGAGAGAGAGTGAAGGTGTGGCTCTCAATTCACACGCAAACAAGTCTGCCTATCTGTCTGTCTATCATCAATCTTTCTTTCTTTCTGTCATGCCAGATGTAATGTATGAATTGCATTTTGAAATTATACACTGTAAACAAAATAGTTGCTGTGATTAGATATCAACTTAAAATCCAACATTAGAATAAGTATTAATGTGCGGTTTCACCTTAAAAAGTAAGTGTTTGTGGTTGATGTACAGATTTTCTGAGTTGTGTTGGTACATTTCTTGAATCATTTTTAATATCTGCAAACAAGTACGTGCATTTTTCTAAATGTTTTGTACAAACAGCACCTCACAATGGATCTCCTGCAAAAGCCTGTAACTTACTCAAAATCTTTAGTTCGTCTCTCAAAAGCAAGTATTTATGTCAATGAACTTATCAGTGCCATCAGAATGAAAAGTCCTTGTGTCATTGTTCACAAACAAGATCAAGTCAAGATGCTTAGTCTTGTTGTCAATATAACAGTGCACTTTGTTAGTTTCACCTGATGTAAACTACGGCAACAGTTTGGATGACAGTTACTGTATTGAACAGTGTGCCATATGCTTATGTATGTCATATATCCATTTCAAAAGAACACATTTACACATTACTATGTGGTATGTGGGATATTGATTGAAAGAGACTGGATAGGATTCACAGTTACACTTTACTAGTGGTCTGACCACAAAAAAACAAAAACAAAACAATGTCATTGTGGTATAGAAAAGAAAATGAAATATGGGCGAAAACACAAAATTAGACAGCAAACTCCCCTTAGGCAGAACTTTGCTTTTGCAGGCAGCGCTGTGTGATGAATTTCAGAGAACTGGTTTATCATTAGTTAGTGAAAGTCAAGATTCACTTGCACAATTCATGGCAAGTTTACAAAAAGTCTAATAGAAATGTGTAAAAAATGTGCTTGACAGTTTATGACAACCAGTTCAACCATTTTGCATTTAATGACTTATACGATGAACTAAAGACTAGATGTTTTGGGGGGTAAGCCTGTTGCACAGAGAACTATATAATACATTTTGAGCAACATGACATTAGCAGCTGATAATGTAGGAAACCGCAGATAAATACACATAATCAATTGCATGAATGTACCAAAGCAATCGCAACTTGTTCAAAAGAATGAGAAACTGCTTTTATGATGTGGAGATTAAACAAGAATTTTTTAGAATTTAATTTCTGATCTGAGAAAAACAGTAAGTATGCCTTGTAATGCACCTTATAATGCATTATACAGTCTCATGAACAACTGTAAGCAGTTAATACATTATAACTCATCCATTTTTTGTTACACTATGCATTTTAAATTCATTTATAATTATTTATGACAAGACATAATGCATGACGGTGCTCATTTTAAATAATTGTATTGTATTATACCCTTTAGTAACGCTTTATAATGCATTATACATAACGGCTTGTTACCAAAATATGTTATATGCAAATTTCAGTTCAGTTCGTATTACAGTATATGCTCATTTCATTTTGTTATTTGCAATTTCATTTCTACTTTTTTTTTGACAAACAGCTTTCTATAAATAAAAGAGTGTCAGTTTTGTTACAATGCCGATTTTAAGAGTAGATAAACATGTATTGGGAAAATACTGTAGTACACAAAAAGAAAATGAACATTTTTGATTTATACAGTACATTTATTTTTGTAGAAATGTGTTTGTTTATTCATTTTTACACACTTGGAATCTGTGAAGAGTTTGACAGTTTCACTGCGAATCAACGAGCCGCGTGCATTCAGTTATTGTGCAGATTGTAGACAATTCTACTTACTCTTTTGCACACATGCCAAAACATATGCAATTTGTTTAAATCAAGAAGAGATTCAAATCTGATGTGAACAAAAAACTAATTGTTCAGACATCTGAACTCATCGTTTTGAGAAAAAAAACTCTAATTCGACAATTGAGCCAAAGCGATTGAGAACAACTGTGAAGTATGATGACTGTATGAAGTGAGATGCAAGTAGACTACTGTAATATGAAGTGTTACAGTAAGGGTACGGTATTACAGTACAGTGCGCACTCTTTGATCACATTACAGACCTCTGTCTAGAGATGTTTGAAATGTACGGAAAATATGCTTGACAGATTACGACGACTATATCAACCACATTGCACTGAATGACTGTTTTGTGTTGTGATCGTTGTGAGTTCTGATAACTAATTGCAGAAAGAGTAATACTTTGTGTCATTTTGAGCAGGTGATGTTAGTTCTGTGCACAGATGATAATAGGTTATTTACATTTACATTTATTTATTTGACAGATGCTTTTATCCAAAACAACTTACAACTGAGGAATGCAACAAGCGATTTACCAGAAGATGGCAATAAATGCGAGAAGTGCCCATTATACAAGGCTTCCAGGTGGCGTTAGGACAGCCAAATTACAATCTTTATGCATTTTGTTTATGCATATTAAACATATTGTATCCAATATATGGATACAATATGTTTATTGTATCCAAACAATTGGAAAAAGAGTTTTGGGGGGGAAAAAGTACACTTTTGATCATTGGTTGTGAGTTTTGTGTCTAAGTTTTGAAAAAATGTCATCGAGATTTTGATGTTAGTGCCAAAGTGATTGTTAAAAACTGTTTAATGTCCATCTGTAATTGAAGAAACTGTGCCTTCTGATTTCATGACATGAGCTCCAGATGCTTTATATGCTTCTCAACAGCAGATGGTGATGTTGCTCTTACTTACCAAGTGACACGAACACAGACAGAATCATCTAGAAGCAACCCAGCCTTCAATCCTAACAAATGCTACAGCAATCACCCACTGCATGCTCACTTACAACACCAGTGAAGGGCTAATGCACATTACATTTAACACAAGTTATGTAGTCAGATTAGATTTTCAAGTAACTAGTAAAGTAACACATTACTTTCCAAATAAGTAACTCAAGTTGCATTGTTTTCCCATGTGTTGACAGCGCTCCTGTCCCTGTGTTGAGAGAAAGTGCAGAGAGCGAGACTCTTTCTTCAGCCCGAGGATTGTTCATTTCTCTTCTGGTACACAAAAACACTACTTTTTTTTTATTTAAAAACAAATGAGCAAGCCCAGCTCAGGTGACAAAGTAATGCAAAAGTATCATAATGCATTACTTTCCATAAAGAGTAACTAAGTAATGCAATTATTTTTTTTATGGAGTAACACAATATTGTAATGCATTACTATTACAAGTAACCTTCGCCAACACTGTAGCACACTAGGTTAACTCAGTCTTGTCCAAAGATTCTTGGTCACAAAGACAAAGCAAATGTTGTTGAGTGAAGTGAGCGAAACGCCTGAAAAATATGATTATGAAGCTGCCATCTTTGCCACTTTCAAATGAGAATAACACACACAGAAGACACTGATCTGAGAGACACAACACACATGCTACCAAACATAAAAGTGCAAGGGATTTTTTTTTTTCAGAGCAGAATTGTTGGATGGGAGTTTGTTCCTACATTAAGGAACAGATGTGATAAATCTGTATATTATATGCATGCCAAAGTAAATTTCTGCGTATCAATAGCAGATTTTCTGTTTGTGTTTGGCGTACTATTTATGCACATTTTCATGAAACCTGGCTCATTAAAACTGATTAGGAATGTCTGGTTGAGGGTGATTTAGAGCATTACTCTGAATGTGTCGGAGCTGAGGGATGCTGGGAAACCCTCTGATTCACTGACTGTGCTCCTGCTTTAGTCACAGAGACACAGCGGTGCTCCGGAACCTTCTGATGACAGAGAGACGTGACCCTGCCGAGAACAACATCCCAGAGACAAACACGGATGTGCAGGACATTCATCACAGCCTTTGATTCAGGCCTGCTTCTGCTGTGACAAACCTAACCATGACAATAGAACAGCTGACAGAGAACCGTCTGGCAAGCTTCTCAAACGCTCTTCCACTAACATCAGTAGAATGTTCATTCACAGTTATCAGATCTTTAATAATGCTCTCGACAGACAGAGAGACAGACAGAGAGACAGACAGAGAGACAGACAGAGAGACAGACAGAGAGACAGACAGAGAGACAGACAGGGGAGGGTTTGTTCTCTTCTTATGGCTCATGTTTCCGTCTGTTCGTGCACGTGTCCTGCAGGAGGCGCCACTGCTCCACGTTCACGCGCCGGAAGTGAGTTGAGTAGAGTTGAGTTGAGTTTGCAGAAGTTGTGACTCAGTGGAGTTCAGCAGGTCATTAGATTCACTCCTGCACTTTAAACTCTCCTGCAGCACAGACAGATCTACAGCAGCACGCACGTGCTTCACTGACGCTTACATTATGATGCTGCAGACGAGCACAGGTGTGTGTGTGTTTCTGCAGGTGTGTGTTTAGTTTGTGTGTGTGTGTTCATTTGCATTCATGCATTTAACAACGATTTTATTCAGAGTGACTTGCAAATAAGGAACATCACAGTATTCACAACAATATTTGCAGTGCAAAACCAAATATACACACATGCATACATAATACAGTATATTAGAAAATACTTAACAGATAACAATAAATGATGATGCGAGCGCAAAGTGCAGTTATTAATTATAAGTATTAGAATATCAACAATATGTACAGTGCATGCAATTGCATATATATATATATATATATATTAGGGCTGTGCAATTAATCGCATGTGATTGTCATGCACATCTGGTCAGTAAAGCCGGTTCTGTGATTAGTAATATGTAGAGTATATAATATCAATGAATAAGTGTTTCTGGGGTGTTTGTGTGTTGTGTGTGTGTATGCATGTGGGTTTGCAGGTGTGTGTGCATCTGCAGGTGTGTGTGTGTGTGTGTGTGTGTGTGTTTCTGCACGTGTGTGTTTATTGTGTGTGTTTCTGCAGGTGTGTGAGTGTGTGTGTGCTGTAGTGCAGCTTGAGTTCGGTCGATGTTCACATCAGTCTATCAGAGTCGGATCAGAACTTGCCCTCTGCAGGCCAGTGTGTGCGTCACAGACACACACACACACACACACACACACACAGAGAGAGAGAGAGAGAGAGAGAGTTTGCGCTGTGGCACGCGGTCAGAGCAGACAGACATCTGTCCCCATGGCAACAGCCTGCTATGGACTTCCTGTGAGCGAGACAGACGCTCTGTATTCCTTTGTCTCTCTCTCTCTCTGGAGATGTAAATATGAGACGGCTGATTTTAAGAGTGCTTGACATAATGAAGGTCTGAAGGAAAGACAGAGAAAGAGAGAGAGAGTCTGCTGTAGAGCAGGTGAGACGTGTTCATATGCAGCAGATATTGAGTCATTTAGCAGATGCTTTTATCCAGAAACACACAAACCGAGCACCGCTCAGATGAAGACGAGGATGATGATGGTGCTGCAGCAGGTTTTCAGGATGAAGTGCGTCATTGTTTGTGAGTCTGCAGACGCTGGTTGAAGGTTCTGAAGGACGGATTTACAGAAAGAGTCTCTCCTCTCATCACTGCGTACAGCGACTGCAAACTATTAAAGCAATAGTTCAGCCAAAAATGTTAATTTGCTAAAAATTTTCACCCTTAGCATTGCACCACTGTCTCAGCAATGGATGCTCTGCAGTGAATGTGTGCCGTCAGAATGAGAGTCCAAACAGCTGATAAAAACATCACAATAATTCACAAGTAATCCACAGCACTCCAGTCCATCAGTTAACATCTGGAGAAGACAAAAGCTGAAACTAATCCAGCATTAAGACGTTTTTAACTAAAATACCATAGAGTCCATAATCCATAATAACTCTTCCTCCAGTGAGTCAGTGTTCTGGTCTGAATCAGGAGAGAAATCTGCACAGATCAAGCAGTGTTTAAACAGCTCTAAACACATATGTGGCTGGATTTATGGTATTTAGACAACAGGAGCTGCACTTTTTCACTGGAGGAAGAGTTGTTATGGATTATGGACTCTATGGTATTTTAGTTAAAAACGTCTTAATGCTGGATTAGTTTCAGCTTTTGTCTTCTCCAGATGTTAACTGGTGGACTGGAGTGCTGTGGATTATTGTGATGTTTTTATCAGCTGTTTGGACTCTCATTCTGATGGCACCCATTCACTGCAGAGCATCCATTGCTAAGACACTGATATGTCTGTATATGTATGAAGTGCAGGACTGAAATGCAGCAGCTCCAGAGGTGCGTTCGGTTTACTCGGCTGTGATGTTCAGATGTTGTTCAGGGTTCATCATCAGCTCGTCTGTCTTTCTCTCCTCTGATTGTTGTCTGGCAGCCTCTGCAAGAGAAACTCAAGACCTGATTGAAAACAGCTCTCTCTTTCACACAAACAGCTGCTGTGATGGTCTGTGTGTGATTTCTGCTGTTTGTTCCACTTACTTCAATGATCTGAAGCAGCACAGTTCTTCAGCATCTCCACTTCTCACTGGGTTTGACTGCAGCGGCGTCTTTGTCTAATGGTGCACAACAAATTTGGGATCTACTGGTGTTCAGTTTTGTGTTTTGTGTGATTGCATGAATAGTTTTTGTTGTATAAACTAAATCTGGACAGTGTGTTTGTAGCTCCCAGACATGAAGAGTAAACCCAGATAGCATGCGGATATGGGCCACTTAAGGCAATGGTATGGCCTTCTTATGGCCCGAACAAAAAGGATGTAAGCCTGATGTGACCCATATGTAAAACAACAAAAATGGCCCAAATGTATCAAATCACATGTGGGCCTCTGTAGGTAAAGATGCTGTGTTGATGGCAATGTGTAATCTGAATGTGACCCTAAAGTGGCCCATGTGGTAAACAGTGATTATGGCCCAAATAGTGCCAACCAAATGTGGGCCACCTTTGCCAAAAATGTGGCATTGTCGACAAAAGCTAATCAAGGTGTAAATCAAATGTGGTCCACATATGTTTCAGCAGACCCTAAAGTGGCCCATGTGGTAAACAGTGATTATGGCCCAAATAGTGCCAACCAAATGTGGGCCACCTTTGCCAAAAATGTGGCATTGTCGACAAAAGCTAATCAGGGTGTAAATCAAATGTGGTCCACATATGTTTCAGCAAATGTGGCCCAGGTACATTAAAACATATCTGGGCCAGTTTTGGCAAAGATATGGCATGGTAAGCACTGGCTAATGTGGCTGTGAGCCTAAAGTGGCCGCAAAAGTGGCCCGCATATAAAATGACAAATATTGCCCAAATAATTAATAACAATTTGGGCCACTTTTGGCAAATATACGGCAGAGTCAGCATTGGCTAATCAGTGTGTAAGCCAACTTGTCCCACATTTGACACGGCAAATATGCCCCATATATTATAAAACAGATGAGGACCACTTCTTGGATGTAGCACTTGACACTGGCTAATTGAAATGGAAGCTTGAAATGATAAATATGGCCTAATAGAATATGGCTACTTTTAGTAGGATGCAACACAGTTAACTGATGCAGGGTGATCTGGATG
>NW_015507595.1:37330-53303 GCF_001515645.1 Sinocyclocheilus grahami
TGAATCAGGAGAGAAATCTGCACAGATCAAGCAGTGTTTAAACAGCTCTAAACACATATGTGGCTGGATTTTGATGTGAGAGACAACAGGAGCTGCACTTTTTCACTGGAGGAAGAGTTGTTATGGATTATGGACTCTATGGTATTTTAGTTAAAAACGTCTTAATGCTGGATTAGTTTCAGCTTTTGTCTTCTCCAGATGTTAACTGGTGGACTGGAGTGCTGTGGATTATTGTGATGTTTTTATCAGCTGTTTGGACTCTCATTCTGACGGCACCCATTCACTGCAGAGCATCCATTGCTAAGACACTGATATGTCTGTATATGTATGAAGTGCAGGACTGAAATGCAGCAGCTCCAGAGGTGCGTTCGGTTTACTCGGCTGTGATGTTCAGATGTTGTTCAGGGTTCATCATCAGCTCGTCTGTCTTTCTCTCCTCTGATTGTTGTCTGGCAGCCTCTGCAAGAGAAACTCAAGACCTGATTGAAAACAGCTCTCTCTTTCACACAAACAGCTGCTGTGATGGTCTGTGTGTGATTTCTGCTGTTTGTTCCACTTACTTCAATGATCTGAAGCAGCACAGTTCTTCAGCATCTCCACTTCTCACTGGGTTTGACTGCAGCGGCGTCTTTGTCTAATGGTGCACAACAAATTTGGGATCTACTGGTGTTCAGTTTTGTGTTTTGTGTGATTGCATGAATAGTTTTTGTTGTATAAACTAAATCTGGACAGTGTGTTTGTAGCTCCCAGACATGAAGAGTAAACCCAGATAGCATGCGGATATGGGCCACTTAAGGCAATGGTATGGCCTTCTTATGGCCCGAACAAAAAGGATGTAAGCCTGATGTGACCCATATGTAAAACAACAAAAATGGCCCAAATGTATCAAATCACATGTGGGCCTCTGTAGGTAAAGATGCTGTGTTGATGGCAATGTGTAATCTGAATGTGACCCTAAAGTGGCCCATGTGGTAAACAGTGATTATGGCCCAAATAGTGCCAACCAAATGTGGGCCACCTTTGGCAAAAATGTGATGTGGTAAACAGTGATTATGGCCCAAATAGTGCCAACCAAATGTGGGCCACCTTTGCCAAAAATGTGGCATTGTCGACAAAAGCTAATCAAGGTGTAAATCAAATGTGGTCCACATATGTTTCAGCAAATGTGGCCCAGGTACATTAAAACATATCTGGGCCAGTTTTGGCAAAGATATGGCACGGTAAGCACTGGCTAATGTGGCTGTGAGCCTAAAGTGGCCCATATATGATGCCACAACTGTGGCCCAGTTATCCTAAACTGTATCTGGGCCAGTTTTGTCAAAGAACTGGCTAATGTGGCTGTGAGCCTAAAGTGACCGCAAAAGTGGCCCGCATATAAAATGACAAATATTGCCCAAATAATTAATAACAATTTGGGCCACTTTTGGCAAATATACGGCAGAGTCAGCATTGGCTAATCAGTGTGTAAGCCAACTTGTCCCACATTTGACACGGCAAATATGCCCCATATATTATAAAACAGATGAGGACCACTTCTGGTTGTAACACTTGACAAGTGAGGCCACTTCTTGGATGTAACACTTGACACTGGCTAATTGAAATGGAAGCTTGAAATGATAAATATGGCCTAATAGAATATGGCTACTTTTAGTAGGATGCAACACAGTTAACTGATGCAGGGTGATCTGGATGTGAGTTTTAAGAAGGCTACATGCGCAGCAATTTATGTTTTGAAACATGCTTTTAATGGCCGTTTTTTTATATATGTGTACTGCGCAGCATAAAAACAGAAGTGCACTATAATGATTGTACTCTTACTGTCACGGTTTCTGTTGATTTGGACTTTGTTTTTCTTTTGCACTGTTTCCCTTGTTGTGTTGACTGTGTTATTCTGTTCAGGTGTGCCTAGTTAATTATCCTTGTTTGGTCTGAGTACTTAAGTTCCTGTATGTTCACTTTGAGTTTGTCTGGTCTTATGTCTTAAGTGTTGCTGTGCTACATTGTGTTTGGATTTACCCTTGCTGAATTTACCCTTGTTGGGTTAAAGACTTATGATATATAACCTTTCATCTTTGCAGTGCGCTCTTTAACACAGCCTAGCCATGACACTCACAGACTTACTGTGTAGGTAGAGTCTGAGTGAGAAGCATTTAAGTTTAAACTTGTGAAGAACAGTTTTTAAAGTATTGGAATGTGTCTTTGAATATTTATCTGTGACATTTTAATTGCTGCTTGTGCAAAACTTGGGTCGGGATGATTTTATCAAGTAGGACACATTTCTGGAATTTATTTGAACATTTATGGAAGACATTTTTTAATTTCTATTTACAATGTTGAGTATTGTTGATGCATAACTCACTTAAGGCTTAGTGTGGCCCAGATAATGTATATTTATGGTTTATTTAGTTCATTACTAGCTCAAATGTGTCTGGGTAGTGGCCTGCTTGTGGACCACTGCCAAAATGCCACCATTCCATGCAGCATGTGGGCCACATGAGGAATGTGGTGAAGACCAGGGTTAGAATAAAAATCAACTGTGGCCCACATTAGGGCCAGTTTTGGTTTATTTGGTTGGCTTACGTGCAGTAATGCTAAGGTTTACTTGAGGCCCAAATCTGGCTAACAGAACTGGACTGCCCAAATGCCAATTTTCCATGCAGTATGTGGGCCGGAGCAAGGTGTTGGATCTGGGCTGGATCTGGGCCAGAATTAAAATAAATGTGGCCCAGATTTGGGCCAGTTCTGCTTTATTTGGTTAATTCATGGCTGACATTTGGCCTTCTTTTGGCTTGCTTGTGGCCCAAATCTGGCAAACAGGAGCGGACCGCCCAATTGCCATCATTCCACGTGGTATGTGGGCCAGATGAAAGTGTCAGGTGTGGGCCTGATCTGGGCCTCAGGAATTTTGCTATCTGGGAAAGTTGAAGAGTTGTTTAACTCTAAGTTCGGTTGTAGTTTTTGTGATTCTTATTGTGCTGAAGACTGGAGCTTGTGTTTATGTGATCGCATTTAATAAAAAAAAAAGTTATATTTTTAGCATCTGTGCATTGCATAAGAAAATTAATTAACTAAGATAAGTTTGATTGTTCAGTAAAACCGCTGTTCATTTGAATTGACTCAGTGAAACTTATGTATTCAGAATGAAAGAGGTTCAATTAAACAATCTATAATTGATTTAGTTAATTCGTTTTTTTTAGTTTTTTTTTTTAGATTTTTTAATGGGTGTTATATTAGGGTTAGTAAAAACCATCTGCTGACTGAATGAATGAATGTGATGGAAATGAATCTGCAAATGTTCGTCACTCAAACACAGTCAAGCCACATTTATTAATATAGCACTTTATACAATACAGACTACTGTTTTAAAGCAGCTTCACAGTAATAAACGGGAAAATATCAGTGCTAATGTTGCAGAAGTTTCAGCTGTATGCAGCTCTACAGAAGACAATAGAGTGATTCTGTGTCAAATAAACAATATTTCAGAAACTTCACCAGCTAAACTCTGATTTAATTTTTTTCCTGAAGAAAGACAAACATAAATAGTGCTGAAAGCTAAAATACTAAATGCAGTGGATTAATATTTACTATGTCATGTTTAGTAATGCACTATTTTGTAGTTTGCATGCCTGTAACTCAAGAAATATTAAATATATCCTAATATGCTTCTATATTTAGTTTCTTAACAAACTGTTAATTTATTATCTTTATTTTTAAGGCCCTATGTGGTTCAGGTCCAGAGATATTGGGATCTAAATATGGCTCCAAGAGTAAATAGTTGAATATTATCCGTTTTCAATGGTCAAAAACCAAATGTGGGTCACTTTGCATATCGATGATCCTTTTTGTATTTAAAGAAGAATGTCTGAAGAATAAAAAATGTTGAAACTAGAAATGTATGTAATTTCTCTAAACAATATTGCATTGAGCAAACCTCCCAGGTTAAAAAAAAGTACACTTCCATAATGTTCTTAAAATTCACTAATTTTGTACTTAAAAAAATTATTCTTTAGTGCTTCTTCAGATAAACGTAAGATCATCTAAGTGTACTCAACTGTGCTATTTTGGGACACCATGAATATGAACTCATTTCTGGAATTTATTTGAACATTTATGGAAGACATTTTTTAATTTCTATTTACAATGTTGAGTATTGTTGATGCATAACTCACTTAAGGCTTAGTGTGGCCCAGATAATGTATATTTATGGTTTATTTAGTTCATTACTAGCTCAAATGTGTCTGGGTAGTGGCCTGCTTGTGGACCACTGCCAAAATGCCACCATTCCATGCAGCATGTGGGCCACATGAGGAATGTGGTGAAGACCAGGGTTAGAATAAAAATCAACTGTGGCCCACATTAGGGCCAGTTTTGGTTTATTTGGTTGGCTTACGTGCAGTAATGCTAAGGTTTACTTGAGGCCCAAATCTGGCTAACAGAACTGGACTGCCCAAATGCCAATTTTCCATGCAGTATGTGGGCCGGAGCAAGGTGTTGGATCTGGGCTGGATCTGGGCCAGAATTAAAATAAATGTGGCCCAGATTTGGGCCAGTTCTGCTTTATTTGGTTAATTCATGGCTGACATTTGGCCTTCTTTTGGCTTGCTTGTGGCCCAAATCTGGCAAACAGGAGCGGACCGCCCAATTGCCATCATTCCACGTGGTATGTGGGCCAGATGAAAGTGTCAGGTGTGGGCCTGATCTGGGCCTCAGGAATTTTGCTATCTGGGAAAGTTGAAGAGTTGTTTAACTCTAAGTTCGGTTGTAGTTTTTGTGATTCTTATTGTGCTGAAGACTGGAGCTTGTGTTTATGTGATCGCATTTAATAAAAAAAAAAGTTATATTTTTAGCATCTGTGCATTGCATAAGAAAATTAATTAACTAAGATAAGTTTGATTGTTCAGTAAAACCGCTGTTCATTTGAATTGACTCAGTGAAACTTATGTATTCAGAATGAAAGAGGTTCAATTAAACAATCTATAATTGATTTAGTTAATTCGTTTTTTTTAGTTTTTTTTTTAGATTTTTTAATGGGTGTTATATTAGGGTTAGTAAAAACCATCTGCTGACTGAATGAATGAATGTGATGGAAATGAATCTGCAAATGTTCGTCACTCAAACACAGTCAAGCCACATTTATTAATATAGCACTTTATACAATACAGACTACTGTTTTAAAGCAGCTTCACAGTAATAAACGGGAAAATATCAGTGCTAATGTTGCAGAAGTTTGAGCTGTATGCAGCTCTACAGAAGACAATAGAGTCATTCTGTGTCAAATAAACAATATTTCAGAAACTTCACCAGCTAAACTCTGATTTAAATTTTTTCCTGAAGAAAGACAAACATAAATAGTGCTGAAAGCTAAAATACTAAATGCAGTGGATTAATATTTACTATGTCATGTTTAGTAATGCACTATTTTGTAGTTTGCATGCCTGTAACTCAAGAAATATTAAATATATCCTAATATGCTTCTATATTTAGTTTCTTAACAAACTGTTAATTTATTATCTTTATTTTTAAGGCCCTATGTGGTTCAGGTCCAGAGATATTGGGATCTAAATATGGCTCCAAGAGTAAATAGTTGAATATTATCCGTTTTCAATGGTCAAAAACCAAATGTGGGTCACTTTGCATATCGATGATCCTTTTTGTATTTAAAGAAGAATGTCTGAAGAATAAAAAATGTTGAAACTAGAAATGTATGTAATTTCTCTAAACAATATTGCATTGAGCAAACCTCCCAGGTTAAAAAAAAGTACACTTCCATAATGTTCTTAAAATTCACTAATTTTGTACTTAAAAAAATTATTCTTTAGTGCTTCTTCAGATAAACGTAAGATCATCTAAGTGTACTCAACTGTGCTATTTTGGGACACCATGAATATGAACTAAAATGTGCTTATAACATTCTATCTCTGTATTTTAAAAAAAAAGTATTTAGTTTTCATTTGTAGTACACTTGAACTATCTTTCATACACTAGTACACTCAAGTGTAATACAAGTGGTGACTAAATACTTTTTTTAAATAGAGAGATAGTATGTTATAAGCGCATTTTAGTTCACATTCATGGTGTCCCAAAATAGCACAGTTGAGTACACTTAGATGATCTTACGTTTATCTGAAGAAGCACTAAAGAATCATTTTTAGTATATCAAGTACAAAATTAGTGTGCGAACATAGAGCACTTTTAGTACATCATGGAAACGTACTTTTTTTTAACCTGGGCTGTCTGAGTGCCAGAAATGTCCTTATGTCCCCTTTGAGAAAATAATGCATCAAAGATTGCTGTGGTCAATCACTATTTTACTAATCGTGCAGTTCAAGTAAAGCAGAAATGAATAAGCAACAGTTGTTGTTGTCTCGATCTGAGTTGTGTTCTCTCTGGAGGTCAGTGTCACACGTGAGGGTCACGAAGCCCTGTTCTCGTGTCGAACACAATTACAGTGCAATCTGTGTAAGAGCAGTATTTTTAGCAGAACTCGTCCCATGAGCCGTGAATAGCGCAGTGGGTGGACAGACGCCCCGTGTGCATCTTGGCAAAGGAGGACCTGCTGCTATAATAGAGAGCGACAGAGTGGCCTGAATTAAACCCGCTCATTACACTGATACCAGAGACGCATCTCATGCCTTTATTTAGGCCTGCATCTGAGCCAAAGTTCATGTCTAGAGTTCATCAAGCTGATCGTTATAGTCTTTAATTACAGAAACGGATCCTGTGTTTAGGTGAGTCAGTGTTCAGAAGAGTGACGCTCTCTCGCTTCTCACACAATCATGTATGGATGCGTATGGAGCTCCTCGTGTGTCGAGCGATTCTTCTCTCCGCCGCAGAGCTCGAGCTCCTCTGAGTTTTGTTCATTTATGAATTTATTCATACATTTAGTCATTTGTTTCATGTATTTATTGTTTACTTATTCATTCATTCAGTCATTCATTTATTCATTTGTTCATTTATTTATTTAGTCATTTGTTTTTCATTTATTTATGTACTTAAATTGTTTTGTTCATTTACACATTCATTCATTCATTCATTTACTCATTTGTTCATTTATTATTTATTTACATATGTAGTAATTCATTACTTCATTCATGTTCATTTAGTCATTCGATTACTTATTTATTAATTCATTAATTTGTTCATTTGTTTAATGTATTTATTATTTATTCATTCATTCATTTAGTCATTTTTACCTCTTTATTCATTGATATATTCATTTGTTCATTGTAGTCATTTGTTTGTTTGTTAATTTATTTATTTACTCATCTGTTCATTAATTTACACATTAATTCATTCATTCATTTGTTCATTCATTTACTCATTTGTTCAGTTATTATTTATTTACATATTTATTCATTCATTACTTCATGCTTATTTAGTCATTAGATTACTTATTTACTGACTAATTTATTAATTCATTAATTTGTTCATTTGTTTAATGTATTTATTATTTATTATTCATTCATTCATTTTTGTACATGTCTATTTTTTACACATTCATCCATTTATTTAGTCATTTGAACAATCAATTGATTGTTCATTTATGTACTCATTTATTAATTTAGTAATTTGTGTGTTTTATATACTTCCTTATTTATTCATTTGTTCATTTAGTTGTTTGTTCGTTTATTTATTTACTTAGTTTTTCATTAATCCATTCATTTGTTCATTCATTTACTCATTTGTTCAGTTATTATTTATTTACATATTTATTCATTCATTACTTCATGCTTATTTAGTCATTAGATTACTTATTTACTGACTAATTTATTAATTCATTAATTTGTTCATTTGTTTAATGTATTTATTATTTATTATTCATTCATTCATTTTTGTACATGTCTATTTTTTACACATTCATCCATTTATTTAGTCATTTGAACAATCAATTGATTGTTCATTTATGTACTCATTTATTAATGTAGTAATTTGTGTGTTTTATATACTTCCTTATTTATTCATTTGTTCATTTAGTTGTTTGTTTGTTCATTTATTTATTTACTTAGTTTTTCATTAATCCATTCATTTGTTCATTTATTTAGTCATCTGTAACATTTATTTATTTCACTCATTTCTTCATTCATTCTGAATCTCATCTCCTGCGGCTGGAAAGGAAAGGTCTCGCGTCTAAATCTGGCAGACGAACACAATGAAGCGCTCAAACCCGTCACACTGACTCACTGACATCTCACTCCATCACTGACATCTGCCAATCACAGCGGGAGGAGGAGGAGGAATATTCATGAGGACACGCCCCTGCTGTGGGAGCTGAATAAACACGCCCTCAGATTGATAAATGCTCTGTTCTCCACGACTGTAACGCTGACATTAAGAGAAGTGAATCTGTAATGACCCACAGATATCTTCAGCACTGTTCAATGAGTGCGTGTCTGTGGAAGACGCCAGACCCAGCTCTTCTGCATTCGTATACACGTATTTATAGTCTCTTGTTGACATTATAATATGACTAAACTATATGATACATATACAAGGGTCTGTCACTGTAACACCTTGCTCTACGGCTCATTTAAATATCAAGATGACTCAATTCAGTTCATATATCTAATTATCCGGAGCATGCAGGGATTGATGGGAAATGTTATGATTGAGTCCTGAACACTTCCTCCTCAGCGCTCCACCGCGGTTATGTGTTCTTTGGCAACGTTGGGTTGTTTTCAGTTGTTAGTTTGTTGCTGTGCTGTCGCTAGGGTGCTTTGAGTGGTTAGATGTGTTGCTAGAAGTGACGTGACATGTGGCCGAGTATGGTGACCCATACTCGGAATTAGTGCTCTGCATTTAACCCATCCAAAGTGCACACACACACCGTGAACACACACCCGGAGCAGTGGGCAGCCATTTATGCTGCGGCGCCCGGGGAGCAGTTGGGGGTTCGGTGCCTTGCTCAAGGACACCTCAGTCGTGGTATTGAAGGTGGAAGAGAGCGCTGTACATTCACTCCCCCCACCTACAATCCCTGCCGGTACGAGACTCAAACCCACAACCTTTGGGTTACGAGTCCGACTCTCTAACCATTAGGCCACGACTTTATTTATTTATTCATTTGAATAAATGAATTTGTTTGGTCATTTACTGATTGATTGATTGATTGTCTTCATTCACTCATTCATTCATTTGTTTTTGTTCATTCAATCATTCATTAATTAGTTCATTCATGTGTTAATGCATTTGTTCATTAATTCGTTCTTTCAATCATTCATTCATTCTTTCAATCAATCAGTCATTCATTCATTCATGTGCTCGTTCATTTATTAATTTGTTCATTCAATCATTCATTCATTTGATCATTTGTTTTTATTCATTCATTCATTCATGTATTCATTTGTTTTAGTTAATTTACTAGTTCATTAATTCGTCCATTCATTCATTCATTCATTCATTCATTCGTTCATGTGTTCATTCAATCATTCATTAATTTGTTCTTTCATTCATTATTTAATTTGTTCACGTGTTCATTCATTCATGTGTTCATTAAATCATTCATTCATTTGATCTTTTTTTGTTAATTAATTAATTAATTAATTAAATAATTCATGTATTCGTTTGTTTTAGTTAATTCACTAGTTCATTAATTCGTCCATTCATTCATTCATTCATGTGTTCATTCAATCATTCATTCATTTGTTCTTTCATTCATTATTTTATTTGTTCACGTGTTCATTCATTCATGTGTTCATTAAATCATTCATTCATTTGATAATTTTTTGGTTAATTAATTAATTAATTAATGTATTCATTTGTCCATTCATGTGTTCATTCATTCATGCGCTCATTCATTCCTACAGTTTTTTCATGTAGAAGCAGACTGAGTAAATAAGCGTAACCTCTGAAAGCATCATGTGACTCAGAGTCGCTTGAGCAGATGGAATCTGATCCTGCAGATGAACGAACACACGGCATCTGTCATCATGTCCTTCAGCCCTGTATGAAGATATTCTGAGGAACGTCTCAGGGTTTTTGAAGCTTCAAAACATCTGCTTTAGTGTTCCACTGTAGAAAGAGAGTCATGCAGGCGAGTAAATGAAGACAGAACGATCAGGTTTTGAGTGAACAATCCCTTCAGGACTCATCTTCGTTTAGAGCCACCGTTGATCATCATAAGTTGCAATAATGAATGTAGCATCTGTGATTCTCGTGACTCATGATCTGAAGTCATATATATGTCCATGTGTCTGCGTTAATGACGAGGAGTCCAGCGTTCCCGTGTCGTGACTCACGGCTCACAGATGGTGTCAAGCGTCTCCTCAGGAGCCGCGGCCCTCACTGGAAGCTCTGCTGACGTGAGTCTCATTTACAGCGAACATGAGTCACAAACTCACCTTCATTCCCATCTCATGCGACCATCATTCGCCTCAGACCAAACCCGCTCAGAAAGCACTGCAGAGCATCATCAACATCCGCTTCAGAGCGAGTCAACTGTCTGGATGAATCGTACTGAATCGTGAATCATTTCAGATCTTTTTGCAAACTCGATTAGATCAACAGCGAATCTTTTGCAAATCTGGCGTCGCTGGTTCTGGAGAACACACAACATAATGGCTGAGATATTATCAGAGAGAATGATTCTTAGATCAGCGGATGGGTCATACTTCAATTGGAGGGGCAGAGGTTGTAGAAATACTCATTAAATACTGAAGAATAACATGTTTTGCCATTACTGAAAGAGGTCAGATGGAAACTTGAGGACATTTAGATTCGTAACTTTGTGAAATACCAGCAGTAATGTCACAAATAAATAAAAACACATCCAGACTTTTCTAAAATGTGGGCTGCCATCATGATCACAGGACATTTTGGAATTAATATAAGTAAATTTATCAAAACTTAGATTAAAATACGTCAAATCTGCAAGTTATCGGCATAACACCACAGACTGTAATAAAGGCAGATACACGAAACATAGAAAATATGTTTCCACGAAAATATTAAAATATTAAAACAATTGTATTAAATTGTACATAGTTCAATTGTCATTTTTAAATAAATAATTGTTTAATTAAATTGTTTCATTGCATTTTATTTCAATTAAACTCAATCTATAATCACAATGTAACCACTTTGTGTTCAAATGTAACATTGTTGCAGTTCCATCACTTGTCACAACTTGTTAAAGTCTGTTTGTTTGTCATTTGTATTATTTTTTCTATATATCAGTTTAATATGTCAAATACCAGTGTGAGCTCCATGATTCATAAAGTGACTCTGATTCATTCATTTGCTGTGAATCACCTGATACTGCCACTGAAGTGTTTCATTTCTGCAACATGTGTTCCTTCTCTATCAGAACAGCCTCTAATGTGAAATATATTCCTGTCATGATAGACAGTGAGTCATCGGGTGCTGCTGTAAGATGTGTGTGTTTGTGTCTCAAGTCTTTTGTGATTCGTGTGTTTATGTGCCGCTTTTACACTCGTGGGTCAGTAATTGTCATAATTAGAAATCTGTATCCAGCCGCTCTTTCTTCCTCTCTGTTGGTGTTTTGCTTCCTGTTTGTTTCAGTAGGAAGAGATGTCGCTCGTCGTGAGTCAGAGGGTTCGAACATCTCTGAGTGGATGAAGGTCTGCGCTTCTCAATGAGTTCATCAAGGTCTTATCAGACAACCTGTGTTACAGTTCAGCTCTGGATCATGTAATCAATGACTGCTTCAATGAATCTGATATACAGCGACTCCAACAGTGTTCGGACACTTTGACTTACAGCTTAAAGTCTAAATTATGTAACATTCAGAACTAATTTGATATTGAACAATACACTACACTAAAGAAATAAATAGTTTTATTCATCAAGGAGGCATTGAAGTGATCGAAAGTGACATTTCTAATGTTACAGCAGATTTCTATTCCAAATCAATTCTGTTTTTAGAACTTTCTGTTCATCTGTGAATCCTGAAAAATTAAATGTGTCAGAGTTTCCACAAAAATATTGTGCAGCACAACTGTGTTCAGCATTGATAATAATCAGAAATGTTTCTCGAGCAGCAGATCAGCATATTATACTGATTTCTGAAGATCATGTGACACTGAAGACTGGAGGAATGATGCTGAAAATACAGCTGCACATCACAGAAATACATTACAGTTTAACACATATTCACATAGAAAACAGCTAGTTTCAATTCTAATAATATTTCACTGTTTTTACTGTATATTTGATGAAGTAAACGCAGCCTTGGTGAGCAGAAGAGACTCTTTCAGAAACATTACAAAATCCTACTGACCCCAAACCTTCTGCTTCGTGTTTTGGATCTCCTGAACTTGATGTTGTGCAGTTGAGCAGTGAGCTCGTGCTGTTTCTCACACACACACACACACACACACACTCTCAGAGACTCAGTGAAGATGAGCGCAGCTGACCTCTGACCCCTGACCCTCAGTGCTGCAACGCTCAGAGCTGCTGATGAGAGAAGCTGTGCTGTCAGACAGGAAGAAACACCCTAGCGACCGCATAGCAACGCACTAAACGCTCAGTGTGTCAGTAACATCAAACCTCATTGGTTACTTGTGTGTCTCTGTGACAAACCTGTGAACGATGAACTGAATTGTATTTTAATTAAATCAGTTCATTAGTTAAAACGAATTATTCATGCCATATTATAGTTAACTAAAACTAAAACCATAAATAAACAAACAAACAAATACAAAAACATTTTGCTACTTAAATGTTAACTGAAAAAATATATATATATATAATAATAAAATGTAATAAAACTCTATAGACATTTAAAACACACACACACAATAAGACATATATATCCTGGGCAAATGCTTGAAATTATTATGATTTTTTTAAAAGCTTTTGAAAGAAGTCAGAAACTGAACTTAAAGTCAGAAAATGTGTTTGATCAAAAATATATATTAAATGATATTCAGATAGAAAACACTTATTTTAAATTGTTGTATATTAATAACACTCACAGTATTACTGTTTTAACTCTATTTTGGATCAAATAAATGCAGCCTTGGTGAGAATCAGAAGAGACTTCTTTTAAAAATGCATATAAAACACACACACACGCACACACACACACACACACACACACACAGTGCACATTCGACTAATTCTATATTGCTTTCTCAAATCCTATTTTCTGCCTGCATTTAATGCTTTGATGATTCAAAATGTTCTTATGTACTTCTGTAATGCTAATGAAGCAGTTTGAATTGTGAATTTAATTAAATTACAATTCGTTCTGTTCCTCACATACCGCTTCAGAAGATATCAAATACAGTCTCATTGCCTACTGTTATGATGAGTTTGTCAGTCAGTGTCACTTTGTTTATGATCAGAAATCATAATCATATCTCCTTTTGTGTTCTGCAGAAGAATTAAAGTCATGCAGCTTTGAGAGGGAGTGAACGATGAATATTCATTATACTAGTTAATTATTCCCTTACACTGCTGGAGTTTCTGTTTTTCTAGTTGATGAATCACTCTCGAGACCTTTGACCTTTCACTCTGTCCTTGATTTTCTCTCATGATGTGAACATTCCTGTGGAGCGACCGTCAGCGTAATCCCCACTGTGTGTGTGTGTGTGTGTGTGTGTGCTGATCACACAGTCTCTCGCTCACACACACCCTGCAGGTTCAAGGATGGAGGCTCCGAGTGTATGTGTGTGTGTGGGTGTGTGTGTGTGGGTGTGTGTGTGTGGGTGTGTGTGTGTGGGTGTGTGTGTGTGGGTGTGTGTGTGTGGGTGTGTGTGTGTGGGTGTGTGTGTGTGGGTGTGTGTGTGTGGGTGTGTGTGTGTGGGTGTGTGTGTGTGGGTGTGTGTGTGTGGGTGTGTGTGTGTGGGTGTGTGTGTGTGGGTGTGTGTGTGTGGGTGTGTGTGTGTGGGTGTGTGTGTGTGGGTGTGTGTGTGTGGGTGTGTGTGTGTGGGTGTGTGTGTGTGGGTGTGTGTGTGTGGGTGTGTGTGTGTGGGTGTGTGTGTGTGGGTGTGTGTGTGTGGGTGTGTGTGTGTGGGTGTGTGTGTGTGGGTGTGTGTGTGTGGGTGTGTGTGTGTGGGTGTGTGTGTGTGGGTGTGTGTGTGTGGGTGTGTGTGTGTGGGTGTGTGTGTGTGGGTGTGTGTGTGTGGGTGTGTGTGTGTGGGTGTGTGTGTGTGGGTGTGTGTGTGTGGGTGTGTGTGTGTGGGTGTGTGTGTGTGGGTGTGTGTGTGTGGGTGTGTGTGTGTGGGTGTGTGTGTGTGGGTGTGTGTGTGTGGGTGTGTGTGTGTGGGTGTGTGTGTGTGTCTCTGTGCTGCTCACACCGTCTCTCGCTCACAAACACCCTGCAGGTTCAAGGATGGAGGCTCCGAGTGTATGTGTGTGTGTGTGTGTGATTGGTATGGAGGTGAGCTTCTCTTCGCACGTAAGTGATGACGTCAGCGAGTGTTCGCCTGCGTATCCTGTCAGATTATCATAATCCAAGAGTTCTGCTTTACCCTGATAGAGACCTGATCGCTCGCTCTGTCTGTCTTTTGATCATTTCACTGATGAATCATCTTTATTCCTCTAGAAATGTTACTCTGCACCACACTTTATTATTTCTATTGTGTGTGTGTGTGTGTGTATTGATTAGATGAATGAACCTTCTCTTACTGTTCGCATGACGAATGTGCAGTAAAAATATCCTGTTGTGTTTTAGTCCTCCATCATGAAGGACAGAGCACTGGAACTCTGCAGAACAGATGCGTGTGACTCACTGCCTCCACCCTTAGTGTGCAGTATGCAGTGTGAGTCTATACTGCCACATCAGTTCAGTACAGCACTGCAGCTAGCCGTTAGATTGATAACCGTGATTATTAGAGTGATTAATCATCTATTCAGGTGATTAATCATTAGCTCTTAATGGACTATTCTAACACATATTAGTTCAGCGGACTCCCCTTGTTTTGTGTGAACCCTTGGTATTTCTAACTGACTCGATCCTAATGATCTGAGTGGTCTGTTAGGTTTATATTCAGTGAGCATATCTGCTATATATTTAGGTCCTAGGCCATTGAGTGATTTATAAACGAGTAAAAGTACTTTAAAATCAATCCTAAATGTAACTGGAAGCCAGTGTAAGGAGCTGAGGACTGGTGTGATATGTTCAGAGTTTCTGGTTCTAGTCAGAGTTC
Organism: Sinocyclocheilus grahami; assembly: GCF_001515645.1. NCBI lineage: Eukaryota > Metazoa > Chordata > Actinopteri > Cypriniformes > Cyprinidae > Sinocyclocheilus > Sinocyclocheilus grahami. The sequence continues at coordinate 52,441 of NW_015507595.1, forward strand.
TGGCAGCAGCGTTCTGGATGAGCTGCAGCTGTCTAATGGTCTTCTTGGGAAGGCCGGTGAGGAGACCATTACAATAGTCCACCCTGCTGGTGATAAAGACATGAACACGTTTCTCCAAGTCTTGACTGGAAACAAAACATCTAATTCTTGCAATGCTTTTGAGATGATAGTACGGAAACCAGATTGAAAATTGTCCAGGTATCCATTTGAGTTTAAGTATTTGTTCAGCTGATTAAAGACTACCTTTTCAATAATCTTTCCTATAAAAGGAAGATTTGATATTGGTCTATAGTTGCTCAAAATGTTGTTATTAAGATTGCTCTTTTCCTTTTTTTCATATTAGTTGACAATCGTTAGTTGCAGCCCTTTAATGACCTCATGTGACAGTGAGCTCATTACAGGGATGCAACTGACGATTATTTTGATAACTGACTGACTGAGTAATTTGTTAGTATGCTTAATCGTCTATTTGGGTGATTAATCATTAGGTCTTAACTGATTGTTCTAACACATTAGGCTAAAAACTATTATGTGCATTCATGATTTTTTCAAATGGCCCTGTGACGGAAATGTTTCATCAACGTTTAATTTAACCAATCTACTCATGTGATTTCATATATGCACAATCTTCTGTTGATGACGATCATTTCTGAAGGGAGGTTTGTGCAGGTTCTGCTGTATGGAAAGTTTCTTAAATGTGGAAACTGTCTTTTGTGCATATGAAGAACTTTAGGATGAAATTTAGTTTTATACGAAACCCCAGGTGTGTCTGTCGGTCTGTCAGTGTGTGTGTGTGTATGCGTGTGTGTGTGTGTGTGTGTGTGTGTGTGTGTGTGTGTGTGTGCGTGTGTGTGTGTGTGTGT
>NW_015507595.1:53371-59698 GCF_001515645.1 Sinocyclocheilus grahami
TGCGTGTGTGTGTGTGTGTGTGTGTGTGTGTGTGTGTGTGTGTGTGCTATTGCTCTTCTGCGCCGTGTCTCAGAGCCCCTGAGGAACATCTGAATAATGTTCTTTTATTTGTTGGACGTGTTGTTCCTCCAGAGAGATCAGAGCTGATCAGACTGATGAGATGAGAGTGAGAGCCACACTGACTGCTAACACAACACATGCTGATGACTTTACACACCTGTCCGCACACACCTGTCTGTGCTGATCACACTGAGCAACACCACTCATCCAGTGCATCTGCTGTTGTCTCTCACATCAAAATCCAGCCACATATTTATTTAGAGCTGTTTAAACGCTGCTTTATCTGTGCAGATTTCTCTCCTGATTCACACCAGAACACTGACTCACTGGAGGAAGAGTTATTATGGATTATGGACTCTATGGTATTGAAGTTAAAAGCGTCTTAATGCTGGATTAGTTTCAGCTTTTGTCTTCTCCAGATGTTAACTGATGGACTGGAGTGCTGTGGATTATTGTGATGTTTTTATCAGCTGTTTGGACTCTCATTCTGACGGCACCCATTCACTGCATAGCAACCATTGCTGAGACACTGATGCAGTGCTACATTTCTCCAAACCTGATGAAGAAACAAACTCATCCTGATCTGGGATGATCCTAAGACCGAGGGTGAACACATTTTCAGTTTAGCTGAACTATTTCTTGAAAAAGCCATCTTATTTCCCACTGAAAAGTGCATAGCAGTACTTCTGTAAGATATTAATATGCACTATATGTGTTGACCTTCTAAGACTACTACCCCTGTTGCTCCACCAAAACTAATCATTTTTGCAAATTTGTTTCTGACAGCATTATCTAAATGTAAATGTATATAAAAATGTATATTTAATGTTGACAAAGTAAGAAAGTCACACAGATAAAGTGTTTAGTGCATGTGTTACTGCAAGACAAATTTACCTGCGAGTATGAATAAGTTGCCTAACCTAAACAGCATGTGAAATTAGCATGTGAACAGAGCAGCAAAAAATGAAATATTGATTGAATATGTTTATGATATGTGTTAAATATTATTAAATAGTATTAATTAGTAATAAAAATTGTAACAATAATTTTGTAAAATGTTGAAGCATGTAAAATATAAAAGAGTGCAATCTCCTGAGGTAAATTGTTATTGCAACACACACACACACACACACATTTGACTGCAGCTACTGAAGAGCATCTGAGTGAATGATAGACAGCGAACAGACGTCAGAGAGAGAGAGAGAGAGAGAGAGAGAGAGAGACTCTGTGAAGGAATGAGAGAGGGGGGTACAGGGTCCAGAGCGAATGAATGAAAGCAGAAATCATCAGAAACAAACACAATCAAACTGAGTGAGTGTGTGTTTCAGTGGGGGGACTGTTTGACGTCAATACCTGACACACACACACACACTCACAGGCTAATGAGTGGCAGCGGGCGAGCATATGAGTGAATGATAGACAGCGAGCAGACGTCAGAGAGAGAGAGAGAGAGAGAGAGAGAGAGAGACTCTGTGAAGGAATGAGAGAGGGGGGTACAGGGTCCAGAGCGAATGAATGAAAGCAGAAATCATCAGAAACAAACACAATCAAACTGAGTGAGTGTGTGTTTCAGTGGGGGGACTGTTTGACGTCAATACCTGACACACACACACACACTCACAGGCTAATGAGTGGCAGCGGGCTGTTGTTGCCTGTGGTTACAGATGTTATAGAATAACTGGACAGGTGTGCGTGTGTGTGTGTGTGTGTGTGTGTGTGTGTGTGTGTGTGTGGGAAAACGAGAGCAAATGAATGCTTACAGCATCAATTAAATTCTCAAAGTGCTCAAGGTGAAACTCCCTCACACACACTCACTCCTTTATTCTCCTTTCATCCGCTCTTTTCTTCTCCTCTCACTTTAAGCAGGCTTCCGGATGTGAGCGATCCCTGACCAAATATGGACATCCTGCTGTCTGTCTCTCTCTCTCTCTGTCTCTCTGTCTCTCTCTCTCTCAGGACATTCATCATTCCTGCAGCTTTATTGAATGTTCTCAGTGAGTTTGTTCAGACCTCAGACTCTGAGTGCCACACACTGACGAACACTGACTAGCGTACAGTTACCTTACTACAGTGAAAGCACAGTAAATGATCTAAACTAGCATACAGTTACAGAAGGTGATCACATGAAGTGTTTTTAAAGACGTAGGAATCTTCATAGCTTCGTTTTCACATGCCAGAGGTGAAGAGACTGCAGTGTACTGTATTATGAACAGTTACTGTAGTAAATCACAGCATGCAGAGGAACACGTGACATGATTGTGAAGTGCCAGACATGCTGATGACAGAGAGATCCCTCACAGATCTCCTGTAGAGGGAGCTGCTGATCTGTGTGTGTGTGTGTGAGTGTGAGTGTGAGAGTGTACTGGTTTATATATCCTGGTGGGGACTTAAACCTGAGTACACACAGACTCATGGGGACTCGTGACTCGTGTCATAAGCAATTGTACCCGTGGGGACCACAATTTAGGTCCCCACGGGTACAATTGCTTATAAATCATACAGAATTAAGTTTTTTGAAAATCTGAAATACAGAAAGTCTCCTGTGAGGGGTAGGTTTAGGGGTAGGGTTGGTGTAGGGCAATAGAATATATGGTCTGTACAGTATAAAAACCATTACACCTATGGAGAGTCCCCACAAGGATAGCAAACCAGGTGTGTGTGTGTGTGTGTGTTTTTCGAGTTGTTTGAGTCGTTCGATCATCACGTGACAGCCTCATAAGCTTAACCAATGCAGTCTGAGCTGTAAAGAGAATTGATTAGTTCACCTTTCGAGTCGTTTGTTCTTTTGTCATGTGACGTGACCGCATCGGATAGAGAAATTAGTTAATAATTTACAACCTTCCTTACAAACGGGTGCATAGTTATTCTTTTTATTTACGTGATGCGTTTCTGGTCTCAAATTGTAGCTTTTTATTTCTTACAGTTTATAAATCACTCAATGGCCTAGGACATAAATACTAAGGCTGGGTTTTGACACAAATTTCACGATTCGATTACCGATTCGATTCAATATCGATTATTTTGGATGTATATCAGGTACAGTACATACCAAATTTTCTCAAGGAAAAAAAATCTCTCAACTAATGCTGTAAAATATATATAAGAGTCAGTTGGTACTACATTACTATAATATTGAAGGTTAAAATTGACTGATTTGTTAATTACACTTGGAAGTTTTTAAAAGAATAATTACAATTACATAATATTATTTCTACTTCAATTCGTTTTTTTTAATATAAACACAATGGTGGCTGTCATAAAAACTTGATGGATTTATTCAAACATAAATTAAACATTGAAGAACAGTAAAATTTATCATGAATGTTATTTGGTGCATATATTTAGCAAAATGCCCCTCTCTACAGTTTAGTTTTCTAGCTGACTAATGAGTTTATGATCACCGAATATGTTTTTCTGAGGTAAATGTGACGTTACGTGACATTGTTTACAAGCCGTTATATTGAGGTCTTTGCGCTGCTGAAACACTGATTGAGCGATTACATGAGACAGGGTACGGATTGTAAAGTTGTACTCTTTCTTTTAACTTGCCTTCGGATGTTTAGTCATGTTTATTTTGTGCTATAACTAGTAATAAAGCGGAGGAGATGATCAGTTCACTGAGGTGCTACAGCGATCTGTCACTTCACATTAAACAGCACCAAAACAGCATTTATTGTTTGAATACTGCAATACAATGGACAGAATTTGAAATCTGAGACTGTTTCATATTAAAAGTACCAAAGCACAATGCTTATTGCGATATATTGGATGGGAAGTGCCCTTCAATATTCCGTCCATTAACTGAAAACAGGCTATACTAATCAATTCTTGGGATTTAAGAATCAATATCGTTCCGTAAAAATGAGAATCGATTAATATAGAGAGAGAGAGATTTTTTTACCCAGCCCTACTAAATACATTGCAGATATGCTCACTGAATATAAACCTAACGGAGCACTCAGATCATTAGGATCGAGTCAGTTAGAAATACCAAGGGTTCACACAAAACAAGGGGAGTCCGCTTTTAGCTATTGTGTCGGAACCAGCTTCCAGAAGAGATCAGATGTGCTAAAACATTAGCCACGTTTAAATCCAGACTCTTGGACCTGAAGACTCGAAACAGACTTCTAGCACAGAACCTATAGGATGTTGCACATGTCAGTCCCCGAGTCACATTAAAGATTGGTTCATGGTGTTGATGTTTTGGTGTGTGTAGAGCAGTAAGATGGGTGTGGAGGCCGTGGTGGCTCTGCTGGAGGCGACTCCGGAGACGTCTGCGTGTGTGATCAGTCTGTCTGGGAATCAGGCCATGCGTCTGCCGCTCATGGAGTGCGTGAACATGGTGAGTCACTCGCCAAACACCCCTGACCTTTGACCTCTGGACAGCGTCTGGCGCAGAGAATCCAAATGTAACTTTGTGCTTCTGTGGTTTTGTTTTTGTAGACGAAAGAGGTTCAGAAAGCCATGAACGAGAAGAGGTTTGAAGAAGCCATTCAGCTGCGTGGAAAGTGAGTTTCGTTCATTTGTGTGTTCTTCTGTTAATGACTCTGAGAGATGGTTCACTGATTGTTACTTCGTTGCAGGAGTTTTGAGAACAACTGGAACACGTACAAGCTTTTAGCTCATCAGAAACCAGCTCTGTCTAAGGTAACAAACTCCATGACTTTGAGTTTTCAAACACCATATACTTTCTTTCTTTTTGCTTGTTTTTTTAAAAAGTCAACATTCAAAATCAACAAAAAATCATAATTGACGCCATTTACTTTCATAATAAATGCCATTGATCTTATTGTGCACCTTATTCTAAAGAATTTAGTGACAAAATCAAATACTAAATCAAATTTAAATACTAAATCAAAACTTTATTTGTCTCTGAAAACAAATAATCTAATTTATATTTATTTCATTTATATTTTTTTGATGTAAATATATTTATATACACTAGCGGTCAAAAGTTTGGGGTCAGTAAGGCTTGTAATGTGTTTAAAGAAGTGTCTTCTGTTCATCAAGGCAGCATTTATTTGATCAAAAATACAGAAAAAAACAGTAATGTTATTACAATATAAAATAATAGTTTCTATTTTAATATCCTTTAAAATATAATTTATTTCTGTGATGCGCAGCTGAATTTCCATCATCATTACTCCAGTATAAAGTGTCACATGATCTTCAGAAATCAGTATAATATGCTGCTTTATTATTAGAATTATCAACAGTTGTGCTGCCAAATATAATTTTTTTGGGAAACTGATACTTTTTCAGGATTCTTTGATGAATAAAAAGTTAAAAAGAACAGCATTTATTCAAAATATAAATCTTTTCTAATAAAAGTTTTAATTTCTTTCAAAAAAAGAAAGAATAAAAATGTACCGACCACAAACGTTTGAACGGTAGTGTATATTGTTAGAAAATATTTCTATTTTAAATAAACGCTCTTCTTTTTTACTTTTATTCATCAAATAATCCTGAAAAAAGTATCACAGCTTCCAAAAACAATACAGTTTCCAGCTCTGATAATAAATCATAATATTATACTGATTTCTGAAGATCATGTGACACTGAAGACTGGAGGAATGATGCTGAAAATACAGCTGCGCATCACAGAAATACATTACAGTTTAATGTATATTAAAATATAAAAACTTTATTTTACATCATAATATTTCACAATATTATGTTTTTTCCTGTATTTTTTATCAAATAAATGCAGCCTTGATGAGCAGAAGAAACTCCAGTAAAAACATTACAAATAGTTCTGATCCCAAACTTTTGACCGGTTGTGTATGTGTATGTGTATGTGTATGTGTATATGTATATGTATATGTATATGTATATGTATATGTATATATATACACACACTTTTTATTTATTTATTAAATAATTACATATAATATTATAATTTAAGTAATTTACATTTATTACATGTCTTTGTATTTATTTAAACTGTGAATTCATCTGAAATATATTATGTTTTTATAGATATATATAGTTTTTAATTTTACATTAAAAATATAGTTTTTTAATTTGCCTGTAATCAGCTGTTTAACGTGTTTGTGTAGAGTAATCACTCTATGGCGATCCTGAACGTCGGCGCTCCGGCCGCGGGGATGAACTCCGCTGTGAGGTCTGCGGTTCGAGTGGGACTCGCTCACGGTCACCGGGTTTACACTGTCCATGACGGCTTCGAGGGTCTGGCCAAAGACGCGGTGAGGACCGCTGACATGAGAGTGTGTGTGTGTGTGAGAGTGTGTGTGTGAGAGTGTGAGA
>NW_015507596.1:0-785 GCF_001515645.1 Sinocyclocheilus grahami
AAAGATTATATATTGATATTTAATATTAAATATTGTTTTTTTTTATTCAGTATCATTACAATTTAGTTCAATTAAAAACTCTTGCAAAATTACTTTATAATATTTAATTAAAATAATAAATATTTATTATAAAGCATTTTCCGTTTCGTTTTTTTTTTTAGCAAAGTGCATCAATAATTCCTGGTTTCGGCTCTGGTCTCTTCAAAGATAGAATTTGGAGGACATCTGCTTCACATTTGTTAATGCTTAAATGTGTAAATTAGTTAAAAAATAATAATAAGTAAACAGATTTATTGTTGATTTGGGTTAATTTGCTTGTCCACACAGAAATTCATGTTCAGTGAAGCTCCTCCCACAACAATCACACAATCAGCAGTTCAGCAATAAATGCTGGAATATCTCCATCAGTTTACAAGAGAAGACGAGCATCTAATCATCAGGAAGAGCTGAAATCTGTTAAGCCTGAGTTTATGAAAGAGAACAGAGAAAAGATGAGAGATCCAGAACCCTGCAGAATCAAACACACTGAAGAGCTAACAGGTTGGTGCTTATTCTTCATTAATTCATTAATAATGCTGAAGGTAATAAAGCTTCAAACAGATTTAGTTTAGTTGTAACAGGAAAAATATTTAGAGATGTTGAATAATCTAGAGGAAGCATAAAATAATAATACTTTCTATGGTATGGGCCTATAATTCTTTTAAAATATAGTTAAAGTTTCAGTGACCTATAATTGATTTAAAAAATCATCAAAAAGATATACATCTATACATCAGGGTTCATTT
>NW_015507596.1:808-2879 GCF_001515645.1 Sinocyclocheilus grahami
TTGCTGTTACTGAATGTCTCAGAGATCTGTGAGAGGAATGAATGCGAACCAATATCAAGTTTTGCTGCTGCTATTTTATTTATAGCATTATTTCTCTTTTGAGGTTTATCTTCCGAAGATCAAGTTAGTTATAGTTACTTTACGTGGTTAAAATTAAGAAATGTGTTATTTTAAAATGTCTTTAAAAACATATTTTGATCAGTAGTAGCAAAACATTTTTGAGGGCTTCAGAGCTGAAGACACACCTGAGAGTCCATACAAGGGAGAAGCCACATTCATGTAATTTGTGTGGAAAGAGTTTTTCACATCTACAAAGTTTGAAATTACATCAGAAAATACATACTGGTGTGAGAGAGTACATGTGCTTTGAGTGTGAAAATACTTTTACTTCAGCAAACTGTTTAAAACTGCATGAGAGGATCCACACTGGAGAAAAACCGTACAAGTGTTCACACTGTGACAAGAGATTCAATCAGTCAGGAGACCTGAAAACACATGAGAGGATTCACACTGGAGAGAGACCTTACAAGTGTTCACACTGTGACAATAGATTCAGTCAGTCAGGACATCTAAAAACACATGAAAGGATTCACTCTGGAGAAAAACCTTACAAGTGTTCACACTGTGACAATAGATTCAGTCAGTCAACACATCTGAAAACACATGAGAGGATTCACACTGGAGAGAAAGCTTATAAGTGTTCACACTGTGACAAGAGATTCAGTCAGTCAGGACATCTAAAAACACATGAGAGGATTCACTCTGGAGAGAAAGCTTTTAAGTGTTCACACTGTGACAAGAGATTCAGTCATTCATCAACTCTGAAAACACATGAGAGGATCCACACTGGAGAGAAAGCTTATAAGTGTTCACACTGTGACAAGAAATTCAGTCAGTCAGGACATCTAAAAACACACGAGAGGATTCACACTGGAGAGAAAGCTTATAAGTGTTCACACTGTGACAAGAGCTTCAGTCATTCATCAACTCTGAAAACACACGAGAGGATCCACACTGGACAGAAACCATATCACTGCACTGCATGTGGGAAGTGTTTCAATCAATCATCTTCTCTACTCAGTCATACAAAAAACATTCACAGTAAGTAGATCATCTTCAGATCCAGCACTTTCAGATCTGATGCTGCAATATTTCATCAAGCAATAAAATATCATCTGGATAAATCTGTCCTAACCAGTCATTACAAGCGACATGATGAAGAAATATTGTCTAAAGTTTTCACAGTGAATAAAGTTAATCTTCATCTTCAAAACCAGCAGATTCAACTTTGAGATTCAGATCAACTCAAAGATGGAGTTCCTCCCCAAAATCAAAGTAAATGCTTCATTATATAAATAATATAATTGTTTTCTTATTCAATTCAAGTTTATTTGTACAGTGCTTTTCACGATACAAATCATTGCAAAGCAACTTTATAGCAAATTAAGTTTCTACAATATTTAGTGGTAGCTTATCAGTGGTGACTGTCAGTTAATGTACATATGGCAGAAATATATGGAAAAATAAATTAAATATGTAATCAAACAGACGATTAACACTATTAACCGCAATCATTATATGTGTAACGAAGGGAACACAGGAAGCGTGCGGATCCCTCTGCAAGGCTTTATTCACAAGAGATGTGGTCAACAACAGGCATAGGTCAGACAATGGCAAACAGGTATATTGATGGCAAGGCAAGAGGGATAATCCAGGTACAAGGCAAAGGTCCAGGCAGGGGCGAACAGTATCCAATTGGGCGAGACTCGAGGGATAATCCAGGTACACGGGCAGTGATCAGAACACGGGGAAACAGACAAGGTAAGACGATGAAAACAAGACACTAGGCTCAGTAATGCAGCTATCGCTAGATGAGTGATAAACGCAGAACAATTCACGAGACTAAAACAGAAAACACGGAACGGCACGGTAAGGCAGCTAACACTTGGGGAGTGGAAAATGCAGAACAATACAAGGCGATCTGAACAGGAACTGAGAGAGTGTTAAGTAGTGTGTGTAATGGCTCTCAGGTGAGCGTGTGAAATGTGACGGCTGTGTGATCAGTGAATTC
>NW_015507596.1:9901-10251 GCF_001515645.1 Sinocyclocheilus grahami
ATTGACAGCTTTAATAAACATGGACTTTACTTTCATTAAAAAGGTTTATTTCTGCTATTGCAGGCTCATTATGTAAATAGCTATTAATTTAAATAACATACAAGCGCAAACTGGGTGCTTAATGCAAATGTAATTGGCTACATTTACAAAATCAGGTGATTATGTTCGCACATCTATGCAAATGTGTTTTTATGTATAGAGACAAAAAGAATGAGGTAATCACTGTTTGTCACTTCAGTTTAGTGATTGTCTCATCAATTAGAAAATGTTAAATAAATGTTTAAAATAAAAAATCTGAAAATTTAAAAGAGCATTTAAATTGTAACACACACTTTCCACTGTTTAAGACC
>NW_015507596.1:10261-10872 GCF_001515645.1 Sinocyclocheilus grahami
TTGTTTTACACTTTGAGTAAATTACTTTCAATGTTAGAAAGTGTTGAAACACTAATACTTTTGTTCCAAAATAAACAATTGTGTTTTGTGTATGACATGTTTTTGTGCATATTATTTTCTTAATTAAATTGTCTCGTGACTTATATATGCACATATCTGACATGCTGGGTATGGCTCAGTTTGGGGTTTCTGGTTAAAGGCTGGTGTTGATGTGGTTTTCTCATGGCTGAGAATCTGTACCAATAATAAAACCTGTTCTGGCCCACTTCAGGGCCCGTTATAAGTTATTAACTGCTGAGACTTGGCCCAGTTATGGCCCATGTGTGGCCCTTGTCTTTAATTCAGATTAGGGCCACTTCAGGGCCGTCATTCGTTGCTGTATGTGGGCCGAGGGAAAAGTGGTTGTGTGGACTGGAGCTGGGCCAGAAAACAATTGCTATGTGGGTGTGTAGTTTTGAATTTGAAAGGACAGATACACAAAATATCCTTTATCAAAATATCCTTCTAAACACAGTCAGTTATGTCTTTCGTACCAGAAATTCAGATGGGCACATAACCCAAGGGTGCTGTTTTTCATGCTAAACCTGTTCAAATTTGGGGGGTTTTATTTT
>NW_015507596.1:10900-11829 GCF_001515645.1 Sinocyclocheilus grahami
GTGTTTTCATTTATCTTAATTTCCATATTTACATGCTGCAATGTTGTGTGATTTTCAATGAAATATTTCACTAATAATTCGCTCGTTTTTCAAATTCTCACTAACGAAGACTGCTGTGGCTCACAAAATACCATGCGAGGCTATAATTTTAATTCCTTTTTGTTTATTTGTGTAGATTTGTGTAGATAGGCTTTTTGTAAAGAAAAAGAATAAAAGAAAAAAAAAATTATTCCTTATGCACACACTATTATTTTCCTCCTCTCAACGCTTCACACTCCAGTCCAGCGTGTGGCTAAGACATTTGTTTGCCAAACACCATTAAACCTCAGAAGAAGAAGATTAGTTTCACCCAAGTGTGCGCACAAGCGCTGAAAAATGGTGACTGGCTGCAGTATAGGTCATAAACCCTGCCCTCTCCATGTCATCTAATGGGACGTGAGACAAACTAATTAATCAAATTTACACTTCAAATAAATTTTCCCAAAGACGTTTTCTGTCATTTTAGGTAGTTCTTAGCATACTGATGTATGTTCAAGTGTTAGTTTTTTCTAATAAGTTTGCTTTTAATTAGTTATTTGATGCTATATAAACGGGGTGTGTCGTCATGATTGTGAGCTTGCGATTGGGTCTGCTGGAATTTGGGCGGTATTTTGATACCACGGCTCCACCTCACGATCACTACTGCGCAGACTCTGGCTCCAAATTACCTAATTTTCCCAAGATGACGGCGGCCATACTGAGAATGTTCTGGCTTCACTTTTCTATAGTGGAAGGAAGTGGAGACACGTCGTCCATCTTTTTTACAGTCTATGGTTTCACCGCGCTCGAATGGTGCGTTCAAGTCATGTTGGATAGATCATATTTACGAGTTGAATGCACATGAACGCCACCACAATGTCGTTGTTACGAGTGGGAAACTCGACATTTTC
>NW_015507596.1:12081-13387 GCF_001515645.1 Sinocyclocheilus grahami
TCAATCAGATGAATGCTTGGAATGTAAAATCACAGAAAGTGCGGAACATTTCCCCTCTTTCTTCTCTCTCTTTCTCTCTTAATTATTACTAACATGTAAAGTAATATAATCGAATCATAATCCATGCTACATTCTCCGCTACAGTAGGTGGCGATATGCACTTAACAAGTTATGGTTGTAATCTGCCATAAAACTAAAAGAAGAAGAAAAAGTAGTTTCCCTCCGCTCTCTGTTGTTTTGTCATGATACTGTTTTAATACAAACTGTTAGAAATGTTGTTTCTGTAAGTAGAAAAATACAGTTTTAGAATCAGGTCAGTAAATACTTGTACTATTCTCATCCTGATAGTCGTGACTACGTTTTGAGGAAAGCAGGGATATCTGGAGGAGTATCATCTGAACTGAGATCTGCTGCTGTGAAGATGGTGTTTGTTAAAGAGGAGAGTGAGTGTTAATAAATAACAATTTGGTCCCTCTGTAAATTCTCTTTGCCACCGTGAAATCTTCTCAGTCTCCTAAAGTGTAAATACGGCCGGGAAGTAAGAAAACACACATTCAAATGTATTCTCAATACTTCAATTTATTCATAGAAATACAGATCTTATATAGGCATGTCGAGGGGAGTTTCACCCTCTTAACCAATGAGGATAGAATGACATACACATATAGGATGTTTGGCCAAGAACATGTGTTTTGTATAAAATGGCCACATATACAGAAAAACATGTACATATTAGGAATAGACTTGCCGGCGAAGCATGCTGAACCCTCCTCACAGTTCAGCATGAACTCCTTTACCTCGTAATCCTAGCATTCATCTCCTTATTTGGGCATTTGACCCAAGCAAAGCTAATGTATACATGTGCTCATGCCTACCTCGAATGTGAGTAAGAGACATTAAAACACCATACAAGAGAGAGAAATGGATACAGGAGGAAGAGTGAGAGGGAGAGGGAAAGAAAAAGGAAAGGAGGGGTGAGGCATATCATGGAACCTTAACAAGACAGAGAGTGTTTTCTAACAGTGAGGAGAACATGAGTGAACCAGAACCCTGGAGAATAAAGTACGAGGAACCAGAACCCTGGAGAATAAAACAGAAGGAACCAGAAACCCGGAGAATAAAACACGAGGAACCAGAAACCTGGAGAATAAAACACGAGGAACCAGAAACCTGGAGAATAAAACACGAGGAACCAGAAACCTGGAGAATAAAACACGAGGAACCAGAAACCTGGAGAATAAAACACGAGGAACCAGAACCCCGGAGAATAAAACACCAGGAACCAGAACCCCGGAGAATAAAACAC
>NW_015507596.1:13650-15824 GCF_001515645.1 Sinocyclocheilus grahami
TTTTAAGTCATTAAAATAAGGCCATAAAACTCGTACATAACATTTGTTCACAAGACTTTTGAGAACTGGATGTGGTAGACTAGAGTTTTAAAACCCATTAACATCTAGTAATATCTGGTACCAAAGCTGTATTAATAGTCTTCTATGAGCCTAGAAGATGACTGAGCAAAGCCAGAGAAGAGCAGAAGCAGCAGATGAAGTGATGATGATAAAAAAGAGCTAAGTTTATTGAAAAATCTTAGTTGCATATGTTTCAGTGCTCAGACTTCATCTGACCAGCACAAATCCAACAAGTAGTGTTTTACCAAACACAACAACATCCCATAAACCTTGAGTTTCCATTAACATTCCCTCTTATCTCTTATTCATTCAGACAAAACAGTTAATTAAACCTCACAATCATCAGATTAAGCAATGAAAATGCATAAACAAGGAAAATAAGAAATAAAAAAAATATAAAAACATCATAAAAAATAAATAAATAATCTAATTATATAAATGGTAAATGATAAAAAAAAATCAAACAAGTTACATAAATGGCTAATGATTCTAAATTAATATACGAATAATTGATTATAAATTAATAAAAAAATAAAATAAAGATAATTCAAATGTATGGTTGCTCTCTTGATGCAACACACAGATCCTCAGATCCCTCATGTTGCTGATCAAACATATTTAATAGCTCTCCCTTTAGAAACATGAGATTTGTGCCTATATTACTTTAAAAGTAATAATTTATGCCTGATGAAGGTCAGTGGACCGAAACTTTGCTTGTGCTTATAACAATAAATTGCAATATTTATCAAGTAATGATATTGTGCTAATTTTTTATTTATTTTTTGCAATTTTTTATATTTTGGAAAATTGGATTTTCCTACGCACCTATAATTTTTTCAGGTGTGCTGAGTTTGTGTTGATTGAAAACTAATAATTAGAAAAGCAGTGTACCTCATTCATGGACATTTTCAGGGACGTATAATTTATAAAATTATATCAAAATGATCAAAAGTTTGTAATACAATTGTCTACTTTCCGCTGTTATGTCAGGGTTCATTTTTAACAAGTTAATGAAGATTTACTGTTTTTTCTTTTGTTGCAGACTTGATTGAAGATAATGAGGAGAAAGAAGAATTGAATGAAGTTGAGGAGAAAAATCATGTCAAAAGTGGAGAAAAACCCAAACAGAAAGATTTAAATAAAAAAAAGAGCCAAGAAATCTGTCACCTGCTCTCAGTGTGGAAAAAGTTTCACATACAAACACACTCTTGATGTTCACATGAGAGTTCACACTGGAGAGAAACCATTCACTTGTGATCAGTGCGGGAAGATTTTCACATACTCATCACACCTCAAAGATCACATGAACATCCACACTAGAGAGAAACTGTACACGTGATCAGTGCGGGAAGAGTTTCATACAATCATCACACCTTAAGATGCACATGAACATCCACACTGGAGAGAAACCTTATAAGTGTTCACACTGTGACAAGAGATTCAGTGTATCATCAAATCTGAAAACACACGAGAGGATCCACACTGGAGAGAAACCGTATCACTACACTGCATGTGGGAAGTGTTTCAGTCATTCATCTTCTCTACACAGTCATACAAAAACCAATCACAGTAAGTAGATCATCTTCAGATCTAGCACTTTCAGATCTGATGCTGTGTCCTCAAAAAATCCTCATCAAACGTAATTTATTCCAAGTGCGCTCTTTTATCTGGGTCATGAACGATGCCCCATTCATGAATTAATCTATCTTTTGAGTCGATTCTGTTCAAGGTCTTGAACAGGGATTGAAATGAACTGTTTCACTCACCAGCCAATTTGGTTACTACATTTTTAAGTTACCGGCCATTCATAACTTCTACTAGCCAAAAAAAGAAGAAGAGTGAAATACACCAACAGTTTGAGGCCGTCTACACTGGGCGTGACAAAGCAACCATTGCAAATCATTTTGTCAGTACTAGGGGTGTGCGATATTGACAAAAAATAATATCTCAATATTTTCTGTGATTTTATAGATAAATATAATTAGACAATATAGTGTGTTATTGTGCTGATATCTTAAGGACTACCGTGGACAGCTGACTCCTAAAGTTTTTGATATTCTTCATATTCTGTGTGGTCAGTTCACAGCAGTGATATAAATTAATCTTTTCCAATA
>NW_015507596.1:16168-19349 GCF_001515645.1 Sinocyclocheilus grahami
TACCTTCTTAGCATCTGCGTTGGCATTCCATCCAAAACTACAATAATTTATATACTCATGTTCCCAACATTTTTGTAAAACATCTTTGACTGGATGGGTTTCTACATGCCCCCTCACAGAACACCAGTATGCCATCTTTAACTTGAGTCTCCGGAGGTCTAAAGGCAACTCCACCTGCATCGCTGAGACTGGCGATGTTCTAAATGCCCCACTTCCTATTCTTAGTGCTTGAGATTGAATACCACTTACTTTCTTCAAGATAGATACTGATGCCGAACTATATACTATGCTGCCATAATCAATCATAAGTTTAATCATTGCACAATATACTCTTTTCAATGCCTGTCGGGTTGCCCCCCAATCTACCCCTGCCAAACATCTTAAAATATTTATTCCCTTTTTACATTTATCTATTATTTTATTAATACTGTATGTGATGCAAAAGTTAGTTTTGAGTCCATCCATAATCCAAGGAACCTAATTTCTGTTACCTGCGCTAACATTTTTCCATAAATTTTGTTTAATATTTGGTTATTTCTTCTTTTTTGAGAAACATATCACTTTAGTTTTTCTACTGACAGTCTAAAACTCCACTTATGTACCCATTTTAAACTAATCTTCTTCCTCTGAGGTTTAATGGTGTTTGGCAAACAAACGCATGTGTTTAGCGCCGTTGAACAGCAGTAAAACTGCAGTACAATGAAGTACAACTCCAGATTTGCAGTATAATGATGTACAGATACAATATAACTGCAGTTCAGTAATACGAAATGCATGTGAAGATTTCAGATGCAAAAACTTCTAAGTCTGTCTAATTAAATTCATTTTATTTTTATGAGCATTTTTTTTAAAGCTTATGATTAGGTTCAGTAATTTCACTTTAATGTCAATGAGGTTCTTTTCATTGCCATTCAAATCTTCATGTATCCGCTTGTTAAGTGGTGACACAAGAAGCACTGTTTCCGGGTCCAAGCTAGAGACCTGCACGGGACGGATTTTTTCAGTCCCGCTCCCGCAGAAATATATCCTATCTGGTCTTGCTCCCGCCCACAACATTCATGTTTTGTCCCTTCCCGCACGCAAAAGCCCGCATAAAAGTAATCTATATAGATTTTTTTTAGTACATCGAAGAAATGTACATGAAATGGTTCTGTAACATCTCCTAAGCTCCACAACATCCCAGCATAAACACTCCCGATAAAATATTTGTTATTTAGGCTAAGCATGGACATTCACAATAATGTTCACATATGTCTCCAAACCCTCCCAGAATAGGCCACTGTGACCTAAAAGACAATCGTAAAACATTTAATTCCTATTCTTAGTGCTTGAGATTGAATACCACTTACTTTCTTCAACATAGATACTGATGCCGAACTATATACTATGCTGCCATAATCAATCATAGGTCTAATCATTGCACAATATACTCTTTTCAATGCCTGTCGGGTTGCCCCCCAATCTACCCCTGCCAAACATCTTAAAATATTTATTCCCTTTTTACATTTATCTATTATTTTATTAATATGTGATGCAAAAGTTAGTTTTGAGTCCATCCATAATCCAAGGAACCTAATTTCTGTTACCTGTGCTAACATTTTTCCATAAATCTTTAGTTTAATATTTGGTGATTTCTTCTTTTTTGAGAAACATATCACTTTAGTTTTTCTACTGACAGTCTAAAACTCCACTTATCTACCCATTTTAAACTAATCTTCTTCCTCTGAGGTTTAATGGTGTTTGGCAAACAAACGCATGTGTTTAGCGCCGTTGAACAGCAGTAAAACTGCAGTACAATGAAGTACAACTCCAGATTTGCAGTATAATGATGTACAGATACAATATAACTGCAGTTCAGTAATACGAAATGCATGTGAAGATTTCAGATGCAAAAACTTCTAAGTCTGTCTAATTAAATTCATTTTATTTTTATGAGCATTTTTTTTAAAGCTTATGATTAGGTTCAGTAATTTCACTTTAATGTCAATGAGGTTCTTTTCATTGCCATTCAAATCTTCATGTATCCGCTTGTTAAGTGGTGACACAAGAAGCACTGTTTCCGGGTCCAAGCTTTCAGTCCCGCTCCCGCAGAAATATATCCTATCTGGTCTTGCTCCCGCCCACAACATTCATGTTTTGTCCCTTCCCGCACGCAAAAGCCCGCATAAAAGTAATCTATATAGATTTTTTTTAGTACATCGAAGAAATGTACATGAAATGGTTCTGTAACATCTCCTAAGCTCCACAACATCCCAGCATAAACACTCCCGATAAAATATTTGTTATTTAGGCTAAGCATGGACATTCACAATAATGTTCACATATGTCTCCAAACCCTCCCAGAATAGGCCACTGTGACCTAAAAGACAATCGTAAAACATTTAATCGTAACAGTTTCCCTCTGCACCTGAAGGTCGGGGTGGCCATCAAGGGGGTCGCGTCCAAACGGTGCAGGATAAGTCAGAGTTCCTCCGTTCCTAATGTAGTCAGCTGCAAGTTCCTCAGCAGGTGGAAAGAACTGAGGTGGGATTCGAACAGTTCTGAGATGGACTGCAAAAAGAGCATCGGGTATGCCCTTGGATGGGATTGTATGTGCATTCCAGGCAGGGATGAAATTCTGCAGCTCAATCATGCAGCATTTTGAAGCAATGGTTGAGACACAATGCTTCCAAAAGGGGTCATCAATGTCCAGAAAACCATTGTTGACCAAGGCACACAGTGTGTACTTAACTGGGTAGTTTATTCGCGAGTTGACTTCTACCCACTTTCTTTTCAGCAGCGTGGTTCTGTCTTGACTGACTTTGAATGAAAGGGTGTCTGTTGACATTAGTGCGAAAGGCCCTAGAACAATTTCTTTGTCATCTGCAGATTGATTTTAAGTAGGAGGGGAAAAATCGATTTAAATCGTAAATCGGATTTTTTGTGAAAAAAAATCGGGGATTTTTTTTAGGCCATATCACCCAGCCCTACATGATGTATTGTAGTAATGTTGTCTCTAGTCGTCTGGTCTGTGTGTGCGCGTATATGAGTTCAGGGGGCGTGGCATTGGACCGCGATTTGCAGGGAGGGTGGGACGATTGCTTTCAGTGCTATCAGGCTAAAGTTAGCATTTTCCAAGATCTCCTACTGCACCTTTAACCAACACGTTTAAAAATAACACATTTTAGAGCTGTACCTGCAA
>NW_015507596.1:19615-22993 GCF_001515645.1 Sinocyclocheilus grahami
TTTTTTCTTTAATTATTATAATTCACCAAAAACAATTTCCATTCAAAGGTTTGTAGTACATTGCTAGTGTCCCAACTGACTTATGAAAAATGTCACATGTATTGTGTCACACTCAACTATTTACCTCAATTGCCCGTCTTTATACAAGTACACTAACTTATTTATTTATTTAACTTAATGCGCGTATCCTATATGAAAAGCATTTTAGGGGGCCCTTGGCTTTTGGGGGCCCAAGGCGGTCGCCTACCTTTGCATAATGGGTAAGTCCACCCATGCCTCCACATACAAAAGAAAGACCTACCATTCAGCCAGACATTTGGAAGAGGTTTCTGTCACGTAGTACAACAGATGCAGAAGGGACACAGTGTTTATCACATCATAAAGGGTTGTGTCAGAAGAACTTTAAAAAAACATGAACCTTAAAAGACAGTCACCTTCAGTAGTATTTGCTGTTTAAAAGCCATAACATTTTCTGCATTAGGCACATTTTACTGTCTATCACTGGACTGAACCGATCTGAGTAAGATAAGAATAGAAGCAGTTTCAGTTGCTTTTATGGTGTCTTTTTTCGTCTGTGGCGGAAACTTCTCAAATACATTCTTTAGATGCATTATCATTGTAGCTTCTTCAGATGCCAAATACATCTATATGTGTCTGAAAATTGGCGGCCCAAATGGCCAATTCACATTAAACCATTCACATTGTGTTTATTGCTATTTTAAGTATGAAGGTCCCGCTCCACAGACAGAAAGCTGGATTAAATATGAAGGAAAAAGAACAATTTTATAGAGGCATCAGTAGTTTTGTTATCAGTGATACTGGCCTTCAGTCATTAAACAAATATTACAAATATACTGTCTTCATGTTGTTTCTACATTAATTTGAAGATTAAATGTGAAATTATTACAATATAAAAGTATTTAATAATTATTTTAATGTTAGGTGGGATTAATCGCGATTAATTTCAGAAAAAACATGCGATGAATTAGTTTTAGTTTTTTTTACTGATTGACAGCACTAATTTATTTATTTGTGGGGTTGAATACCACCACTTATTTTTTTCCACTTCAAGCACTGATTGTGTATCATATTCACACCAAAGTCAATTTCTGAGTTTAAACCGCACGCCAAATAGAAACAGAAAATCATGCTATTGATACTCATTTTCATTTCTTTAAATGGCATATCTGTCACACATTCTTAGCAGCTCATAATTATTTGTTGTACCATAGTTCTGCCCCTCTCAAAAGTAACAAAAAAGTGTTTAACAAAGTTAATGTAATGACTTGTGCTTGATGATATTTGTCATTTGTTATTCACCTTGATTTATGGAGTAAAGTGGATTTCTTAACCTGAAAATTAAAAGTACTTATGTTAAAATAGCACAGAGCAATAACATATTTGACATCATGCTAATGCATATACAATCTTTGCAATGTAAGTAATAATAAAATAAAGAGACAGTAATTTAACAATATGTTAATGAGTGGTGACTTTTGTACAGTTTTACAGTTACAACCGTACAACCAACAAAAAATTACTAAATTTAAAAATGACTAAATGTACAACCAACCCTTTGAGGGCAGCCATGATGTTGAAGTGGCCCTCAGTGAAAATGAGTGTGACACCCCTGAAATAGAGTCAGCAGAAATCTGATTTCAGTTCAAAGTGAAGTGAAGTGACTTCAGAGTGACTTGAAGTGACTTGAGTGAAGCAGAGACATGAGGACGGCACGTCTGTCTGATGTCCACACTGAGTTTTCTGGACTCGTTTCTAGTGTTTAGCTCTGGATGAATCATGAGGATCAAACAGTGAACACAAAACACCAGTTCTGCTTCTTTACTGAGATCTCACACATTAATGCTGAATGTGTCAACTGTTAGATGAAAAACACAAGGCAGAATGAACACATTTCTATTGTGCACATACACAGAAACTGTGAAGCATGGACCCTTTCATTAAAAAGGCATATGTCTGCTATCGTAGGCTCATTTTGTATGTAAGCTATAGACAAGCGCAAACTGGGTGCTTAATGCAAATGTCACATTTACAAAATCAGGTGGTTATGTTCGCCCATCTATGTAAATGTCTCTATGTATAGAGACAAAAAAATGAAGTTAATCACTGCCTTTAAAGTCAGTTTAAAGTGATTGTGTATATTTGCAAAGACACCGATGAATGCACCAGAAAACAACCTTGAGCTTTTGGTTTTATTTCTCATCAAACACAAAACAGATTTAAGCAAATAGTGTTAAATAATAAGGAATTCCAGTTTTAATCCATTTGAATTTTAATCAAAATTTTATTTGATTTTTTTTATAGGGACTTTCAAGAACTCAATTAAGAAAGTGGTCATGTGTCTTACAGACAGGAATTGGGAAATTGAGAAGCAGAAAGGTAAATGACTTATTTAGAGAACAAAGTGAATAGATGAGTTTTAAGTTGAGACTCAAAGGTCTGGAGAGAGGAGGCAGCAATGTTTAAGCAGTTTCCTCATTTTAATTGGCTCCACTTCCAAAGATGCACAACTTCAAGACAACTTTTTTAAATGTGTACTGTGCACCAGGAAAAATGCATTTGTAATTAATGCGAACCAATATTTATATATACTTTATTATACTTTATAATACTTTATAAAGTATTGCTGCTGCGATTTTATTGATACTCTTTTTTTTTTTTTTTAGATTTTTCTTTGGAAGATAAAATCTGTTTGCGAGATAAAGTTAGTTTTAAGTTCTATATTCCGTGGATAATCGCGTTGTTTAAGGGACCGTCTGCAAATTCCAGTGAAAAAACTAGTACGTGTACTTGTATAAAGACGGATAATTGAGGTATGATACAGCTTGGCTGTAGTCATGGGCTGGTATGAGATTGTGACGGTATGATAACCTCAAACTAAAATATCACAGTTTCATGGTATCACACTATTGCAGGTACAGCTCTAAAATTTGCTATTTTTAAATGTCTTGGTAAAAAGAAAAACAAATTTTGATCAGTAGTATTTGTTCATTTTTTCTTTGGTTTGTTTCCTAAAATATGTGCTGAATTGTGGGCTTTCCTGCAACTTTTGATGTGGATGGTTGATTTGCTGCTAATGCTGCTCTAAAAAGAAGAAAAAGAAAGGCTGCCATGTTCATTTAACCTAAATCTGTAAATACAGTTTCATATTAGTTTATCTTTTAATTAAAATATTCTTGCAAAAACGTGTTTTGAATATATATGTATATAATTTACAGATCTTCTTTATGCACCAAGAGCTTGTAACACTCCAAAGAGAAAGAAAAAAATTAAATCGCATCATATGACCCTTTAATAGGTAGCCAGTGCAGAGACTGTAAAATTGGGGAAAAATTATCTTATTTTCTTGACCCAGTAAGG
>NW_015507596.1:23342-24245 GCF_001515645.1 Sinocyclocheilus grahami
GGATTGTTAAAAACGCCTATCCCGGTGTGAACACGCCCAGTGTGGCTATATTCAAATATATTCTGATGCATCGAAAAATATGGAAGACAAAGTAGGTGTGGCATTTAGTATCCCTGAATTTAATGTCAAAGTCAGTAAAAGAATCACAGATAATTTGTCAATTTACACAGGTGAAATGATTGCAATTTTAATGGCATTGCAATGGGTGGAGGAAAATAAGCCAATGCGGACACTCATATGTTCTGATTCAAGTTCATCTTTACTTACAATTAAAACATGTCATTCAGAGAGAGAGCAGATATAATGATTGAGATTCTTCAAACAATATATAGGATCCAGATGATGGGAATTTCTGTAGCTTTCTGTTGGATACCAGCGCATTGTGGGAGTAAAAGGAAACGAGTTAGCAGACAAATATGCAAAGGAAGCAACAAAGAAAGTAGACATAGATATGCAGATAAAGTATGGTAAGAGTGAAATGAAGTGTTTAATCAAGCAACATGTGAAGAATAGATGGCAGAAATATTGGGAAGAAGAAAGAACAGGGAGATGGTTTTATAGCATTCAAAGAATTGTTGGTAAGTACAGAGTAACAGGAAGAAATAGACATGAGGAAACTATAATCTCAAGGCTTAAATTTGGCCATACTGCTCTTAATAGCAGTTTGAAGAGAATGGGGAGACATGAAAATGGAAAATGTGAATATTGTAATATGGAGGAAAATGTAGAGCATGTTATAGTGTCCAAGATACGGAAAGGAAAGAAAGATACTGATGGATGTCCTCAAGGAAAATAAAGAAAAACTTAATTTGATAAACATTTTGAGGAATAAATCAGGGGATAAAAACTTTCCATTTGTAATGCGTTATTTAAAGGACACGGGATTATATAATATAATTTAGT
>NW_015507596.1:24425-26027 GCF_001515645.1 Sinocyclocheilus grahami
GTGTAAATGATTGTTTCGATGTTTGCAGTGATAATGTTGCTGTTATGTCTCGTGATCTATGAGGGAAATTAATGCGAACCAATATTTATATATACTTTATTATACTTTATAATACTTTATAAAGTATTGCTGCTGCGATTTTATTGATACTCTTTTTTTTTTTTTTTAGATTTTTCTTTGGAAGATAAAATCTGTTTGCGAGATAAAGTTAGTTTTAAGTTCTATATTCCGTGGATAATCGCGTTGTTTAAGGGACCGTCTGCAAATTCCAGTGAAAAAACTAGTACGTGTACTTGTATAAAGACGGATAATTGAGGTATGATACAGCTTGGCTGTAGTCATGGGCTGGTATGAGATTGTGACGGTATGATAACCTCAAACTAAAATATCACAGTTTCATGGTATCACACTATTGCAGGTACAGCTCTAAAATTTGCTATTTTTAAATGTCTTGGTAAAAAGAAAAACAAATTTTGATCAGTAGTATTTGTTCATTTTTTCTTTGGTTTGTTTCCTAAAATATGTGCTGAATTGTGGGCTTTCCTGCAACTTTTGATGTGGATGGTTGATTTGCTGCTAATGCTGCTCTAAAAAGAAGAAAAAGAAAGGCTGCCATGTTCATTTAACCTAAATCTGTAAATACAGTTTCATATTAGTTTATCTTTTAATTAAAATATTCTTGCAAAAACGTGTTTTGAATATATATGTATATAATTTCATGTACATAATTAGATTGTATAATTTAATAATAGCCCAATTTGAAGCAAAAACCATGTTTTAAATTCAGTTCAATACAAGTATATTTCTATAGCACTTTTCACGATACAAATCGTTGCAAAGCAACTTTACAGAAAATTAAGTTTCTACAATATATTAAGTAGTAGCTTATCGGTGGTGACTGTCAGTTAATGTACATATGGCAGAAATGTACGGAAAATCAATTAAATACGTAATCAAACAGACGATGAACACTATAAGCAATTATTATATGATGCAATCAAACTTATTGCAGAATGTGGTAGTTCTGTATGTTGTTTCAGGGTTGGCATCATCTGAGGTCCTCTGAAGGGTTGGCATCATCTCTTCTCAGGTGTTCTGGATCCAGACTGAAGCTTGTGTAAATCCTAGTTACCACGGGATGTCAATCCCAGCAGAAACAGAGAAACAAATAGAGACATAATTAGCGTAGCTGCTGTTCCAACCAAGCAAAATTGATTTGTTTAACCCAAGCTAAAGAATAATAATGTAGAAGACTAGTTAGGTACGCAGGAGCTAACCCATTAAGGGCCTTATAGGCAAGTAATAATATTTTGTAACTGATACGGAACTTAAAGCGGTCATATGATGCTGCTAAAAAAACATTTTGTGTATTTGGTGTAATGAAATGTTTGTGGTTTAAAGTAAAAAAAAAACATTATTTTCCACATACTGTATATTATTGTTTCTCCTCTATGCCCCGCCTTTTTGAAACGCATCGAGTTTTACAAAACTCATCGGTCTGAAAAAGCGAGGTGTGCTGTGATTGGCCAGCTATCCAGTGCGTTGTGATTGGCCGAATACCTCAAGCGTGTGATGGAAATGTTACGCCCCTCACCATACTGT
>NW_015507596.1:26412-26830 GCF_001515645.1 Sinocyclocheilus grahami
AGTTGATGTATTCCCTCAGCGACCAGCACAGATCAGCTCTAGGCATGACGAAGTGGATATCGTCCTCTTTTGGAAGACCAAACAAAGTAGTTTCGCTTTCACAACGAAAAACACAGCGGCCTAGCGTGAGCGAAAGCCCCGGCTTAGCGTGAGCTATAGCTGGGCAAGAGTGAGCTGAGGCGGCGTGGTCGAGAATGGCGGTCCCGGCGAAGGAGCGGTGAAAACGGTGAAAGCCGATCCGTCGATCCACAGCACTAAGTTGATGTATTCCCTCAGCGACCAGCACGGATCAGCTCTAGGCCTGACGAAGCGGATATCGTCCTCTTTTGGAAGACCAATCAAAGTAGTTTCGCTTTCACAACGAAGCACACAGCGCCTTCACGACATGGCTGCAGCGTCAACAATACTACAGTGAGAA
>NW_015507596.1:27333-35639 GCF_001515645.1 Sinocyclocheilus grahami
GTCCTTGAATACCTGTGTAGTTTTGTAATCGATCTATGAGTATGTCATGATCTATGGCAGTGGTTCTCAAACGGGTATGTGAGGTGACGGAGGGGGGTACACAAACAAAATTCTGAGTTTTGGCATTCATTTAATTTTACCCCAACTTAAAGTAACATTAAAACCGAACATGAATTTCTGACAAGCAAAATGCCTCTTCTAATGTAAAAACGAGAAAATGGGAGTGCTGTAAACAGTCAAATACATGATATCCTATCAGCTTACTTCATCGTTTGCAGTCAAAACTGACGGCATCCACACAAGCAGTGTGCATGTGATAGGATGGCCGCTGAATATGCTGCTTTAGCAAATCGCGCTGCTGTTCAATGTATCTTTAAAGTAGATCTTCACTTAATAGCATGAAGAGCAAATATTGACATGCACTGTACATTGAGATCGATTTAAACTCTCTTCGATACAGACACTCTGTGCGTGTTATTGTTTTCATGTTTAAAAACGAGCAAGAATGCAAATTTCCCTGAATATCCAAACAATGGCAAATGTGACTATATTACCTTTTTTGTTGAACTGTTGTAAAAATTAAGTGAACATTTTACATTTTAAATGTAGCCTACATTTAAAACAATATTGTCATGTTTGTTCTATTTTGCAACAAAATAATAATAGTTCCAACAAAATATCATCTGGTGTGCGTCTCCAAGCAACATACAGCGGTGTTTCGTTAGTGAAGCTAGTGAAGTTCGTTAGCGGTTTTATTTACAAGTGTCACTTCGATTTGCCATAATTTATTGCTTGATTTATTATATTAATAATACACTTAATGGAATGTTAAGAATATGACATAAAACATGACATACAATTAATAAGGATAGAAAATATTTGCCTCTATAAAGGTAAAAAAATGCACCTGACGAACCTGCGCAGTTTGGAGGGGGCTGTACAATACGAGCCTTCCAACAGACCAGTCTAGAATCGAAACGAATATAAGCGGTACTCTCCACGATTTGGGGAGTCAGTAATTAATAACCCATTCATAACTACAGCATTTTGCTTCGTTACTGAATGAATGAACGAATGGCACGATGCCTGGCTCATTAAGACAGTGACTTGCCGCCACCTATTGGCGGTTTTATTTTTAAATCTACAAGTAGGCTATCACTTCAATTTGCCATAATTTATTGCTTTATTTATTATATTAATAATACACTTAATGGACATAAAAAATAACATACAATTAATAAGAAAATTAAATATTTGCCTCTATAAAGGTAAAAATAAAAAATGCACCTGTAAATCAATTTAAGGGGGCAAATAATGTCCTATAATTGAAAAGGTGTGACTGCGGTCTAAGTGAAAGAGAGGGGGTACACAGAAGAATGTTAAATGCCCCAGGGGGTACGCCGCTGTAAAAAGTTTGAGAACCACTGATCTATGGTGTTGAACGCAGCACCAAGAACAAGTAAAACTAGCAGTGAGATGCAGCCTTGGTCTGATGCAAGAAGCAAGTAATTTGTAATTTTAACAAGTGCAGTTTCTGTGCTATGGTGGGGCCTGAAACCTAACTGAAATTCTTCATAGAGATCTCTTTTTTTTGCAGGAAGGAGCACAATTGAGCAGACATAACTTTTTCTAAAATTTTAGACATAAACGGAAGATTTGAAATGGGTCTGTAATTTGCCAGTTCACTAGGATCTAGTTGTGGTTTCTTAATAAGAGGCTTAATAACCGCCAGCATGAATGGTTTTGGGATGTATCCTAAGGATAACGACGAGTTAATAATATTGAGAAGCGGTTCTTCTGCTACAGGTAACAACTCTTTTAGTAATTTAATGGGTACAGGATCTAACAGGCATGTTGTTGGTTTAGATTCAGTGATGTGTTTATTTAGTTCTTCCTGTCCTATAGTTGTAAAGCACTGCAGTTTATCTTTTGGGGCGATGAATGAAGCTGAAGTATTAGTTATCCTAATATATTGTATTTCTGATGTTATCTATTTTATCAGTGAAGAAATTCATAAAGTCATTACTATTAAACTGTGAGGGAATATTTAGATTGGGTGGCATCTGGTTATTTGTTAATCTAGCCACTGTGCTAAATAAAAACCTTGGATTGTTTTGGTTATTTTCTATGAGTTTGTGGATATGCTCGGCCCTGGCAGCTTTTAGAGCCTGTCTATAGCTGGACATACTGTTTTTCCACACAATTCTAAAAACTTCCAAGTTAGTTTTTCTGCATTTGAGCTCAAGACTACGAGTTTTTTTCTTGAGAGAATGGGTATTACTGTTGTACCATGGTGCAGTACGTTTTTCTCTAACCTTTTTCAATTTGATGGCAGGAAGCAGATCAGTGAACGAGAGCAGCATCATTTTATCAGCGTTGCCATGTTAATCATGTCAACACAGCAGTGCTAAAGCAAACAGGAGCAAGTATACTACATAGACATTTCCAGTCAGCTCGTTATTTGAGCAGACTTTTTTTGTTGAGCATGAGCGGTACAGGAGCAGAACGCACATTCACCGAGCGCCAGTTACTGTTACTGGTTACTGTTGATAAAGCGCTAACGTTGCATTGAACTGAATAAAAATTATATATTGATATGTAATATTAATATATTTTCTGTCAAATTGTATTGTTACATTCTACTTCACTTTTGTAAATGTGTAAATTAGTTTTAAAAAAGAATGTTAACTGATTTATTGTTGATTTTGGCTAATCTACTTTTCCACACAGGAATTCATGTTCAGTGAAGTTAGGTTTATATTCAGTGAGCATATCTGCAATGTATTTAGGTCCTAGACCATTGAGTGATTTTAAAGTAATTTTACTCGTTTGCTGCAGGTGTCTAATGGTCTTCTTGTGAAGGCCGGTGAGGAGACCATTACAAAAGTCCACCCTGCTGCTGATAAAGGCATGAACAAGTTTCTCCAAGTCTTGACTGGAAACAAAACATCTCATTCTTGCAATGTTTTTGAGATGATAGTATGCTGATTTAGTTACTGCTAATAGATTGATAGCCAGACAATGAAAATATAAATAAATAAATATAAAAATTATTTGTGTTTGGGATGCTGTGAGCTTGGAGTGTACACTGTAAGTTTGAAAATGTTTAGCTTGAATGTTTAATATGAATAAACAGTGCTCATAAACGGCTGCGGAGGTAGTATTCTCAAGTGAAGCGAGTTGAGGCTTGGACCCGGAAACAGTGCTTCTTGTGTCACCACTTAACAAGCGGAAACATGAAGATTTGAATGGCAATGAAAAGAACCTCATTGCCATTAAAGTGAAATTACTGAACCTAATCATAAGCTTTAAAAAAATGCTCATAAAAATAAAATAAATTTAATTAGACAGACTTAGAACTTTTTGCATCTGAAATCTTCACATGCATTTCGTATTACTGAACTGCAGTTATATTGAATCTGTATATTGTATCATTATACTGCAAATCTCCAGTTGTACTTCATTGTCCTGCAGTAATACTACTTTGTACTGCAGTTGTACTTCAATATAGTGCAGTTATTTTTTGTAGTCCCCCCCCCCCACTCTATTCCTCGTATTATGTCCCTCCTCTCGCCGCTTCTCACTCCAGTCCAGCGGGTGGCGCTAAACATGCGTTTGTTTGCCAAACACCATTAAACCTCAGAGGAAGAAGATTAGTTTCAGCGCGCTGAGCAGAGTCTTCTGGAGAAGGGTATAACTGCAGCCTGGAGATCTCCAAATGGGGGCGGGAGCTCCAAAATAGGGCGTGGCTTCCTCCCATTGACAGACAGGCACATGACACGCATGCACAATTTTTTTCTCCCAATCCAGTTCAGTGGAAACTCCGCCCCACAGCTGATTCTAAAGATTTTATTGGTTGTCAATCACAGTGTTGATTTCTTACACTATGCTACAATAAATGCTAACCCCTAAGCCTACCCCACACCTGACCCTAACCTTAGCCCTGTCTGTGTTGTTTTCATCGGGTTCAGCGCTAGTTGTGCGTCTTTTCTGGCGTCTTTCTGCTGAAATAAACATTTAGTGCATCAGCAGCAGCATGTGAGGAAAATATGAGGAATTAAATCAGACGATTTTGTGAGCTTTTATGCGTTCGTGCGATTGTTTCTATGTTTGTAGTGAGAACTGTTGCTGAATGTCAAGTTAAACATTGATCTGTGAGGGGAATATCTCAAGTGTTGCTGCTGCCATTTTATTTCTACACTTTTGGCATCTTTGGCAGATTAAATCCGTTAGTTTGTTAAAATATACTGAAACGGAGACTGCTAACGTTACATTGCGCCTATAATGAGCCGTGCGAGACATCCATACATAAATGTTAATATAGCGAAATATGAATCAAATGTGACACTGAAATCATTAAATATTGCTTTGTGCTGCTCTTTATTTGCAGTTGTTTTATGGTCATTGTTTCTGTACAAAACTTTAATGAGTTAATTACTTCATTGCAATGAATAGTTATTAGAAAATCAAACTATTTAGATTAGACATGCATATTATGGTGCTTTAGGGCAGTTATGTACTTTAGCGTTGTTTTTTTGTATTATGTTTTATACATATTGTGAGAACTAGACTTTTATCATATATCGTGACTCAAATAATGTGTTTCTATCAGCAAACACTGAGAATAAAGTGAGATGATCTGCTGATGATCTGAATGTGTTGTTGAATGAGTGTTGATCGTCTGAGGCTCATCAATATTAACAGAGCTGCTGAAAAGACTCTTTATTTCATGTCAATAGCTCCTGTTTTCTCCTCATTTATTATGCTGATGTCTTCAGATCTCCTGTAAATGGACACTTAAAGCTTTATACTTTCAAATGTTTATTTTTTCTTCTATTTGTATATATCTACAGTAATTTTATGAATAAACAGAATAATGTTAGAATTAGAAATAAAAAATGTGGTAATTTGCATCAGTTGTGTACGATAGATAGATGTAGATGCTTAAATGTGTCAATTAGTATATGAGTCAAAGACAAAAAGGTGTTTATATAGCAATAAATAAATAAAAATAAATATCAGGCATATTTGGAACAAAAATCATTTGATGACATATTCAAATCCTATATTTAAGGATTATATATATAGTGTAGCCCAAAATATTCATTAATTGATATTTTCAATCTTTATATTTTGCCACTGTCTTTCACATTACTAGGTTTTATCCAATTGTTAGCAGTACATTTTCAAATGTAATAGAATAGTCACTTTTCTTTTACATATTTTAATAAGTACAGGTCAGAATAACTATTGTTGTTTCATTTTTACATAAATATATATGTTACGCGTAATGATGATGGAACATTATTTCAACTATATTTTGACATTTTGTTTGTTGAAGCTCCGCCGACTGCAACACATCATCAGTGAAGCTCCGCCCGCTGCAAGACATCATCAGTGAAGCTCCTCCCACAGTAATTCAGCAATAAATGCTGGAATATCTCCATCAGTTCACAAGTGAAGACGAGCATCTAATCATCAGGAAGAGCTGAAATCTGCAAAGACTGAGTTTATTAAAGAGGACAGAGAGAAGATGAGAGATCCAGAACCCTGCAGAATCAAACACACTGAAGATACTGAAGAACTAACAGGTTGGTGTTTATTCATAATGCTGACTATTATGCAGCTTTATATTTTGGTTTGCTATAACAAGAAAAATCTTTAGAGCTGTTGAATAATTTTGCTGAAGCATCAAATAATTAGGGACACTTCCTATGAACCAAGTACTTTTTTTTTTTACAAATAGTCAGCAGGGTTGTCGATACCCAAAACCTATTAACATCAAGTCTAAACTATATCAACACTATCAACCTAGAAGTTGAATGAAAGCCAGAGAAGAGCAGAAGCAGGAGATGAAGTGACGATAAAAAGGAGCAAAGCTTATTGAAAAATCTTAGTTACTTATGTTTCAAGTAGGGATGCTCCGATCCGCCTATTTTGCCTCCGATTCCGATACCTAGGGTTCGGTATCGACCGATTCCGATCCGATACCAGTGAAGTTTTTTTTCCCTCATTTAAATAAATGTCGAATGTACAGTGGGTACGGAAAGTATTCAGACCCCCTTAAATTTTTCACTCTGTTATATTGCAGCCGTTTGCTAAAATCATTTAAGTAATTTTTTTTCCTCATTAATGTACACACAGCACCCCATATTGACAGAAAAACACAGAATTGTTGACATTTTTGCAGATTTATTAAAAAAGAAAAACTGAAATATCACATGGATCCGAGAAAAATGGCACTATCGGAGCCGATACCCGATATAAATATCGGATCGGCACGTCCCTAATTTCAATGCTCAGACTTCATCTGATAAGCACAAATCCAACAAGTAGTGTTTTACAAAACACAACAACATCCCATAAACCTTGAGTTTCTATTAACATTCCCTCTTATCTCTTATTCATACAGACAAAACCGTTAATGAACCCTTACAATCATCAGATTAAACAATGAAAATACATAAGCAAGGAAAATAATAAGAAAAATATAAAAACAAAATGAATGAATAAATTATCAAATAATAAAATGATTTAAATGGTAAATGATAATGTATTGTTTGATAAAATTACATAAATGGCCAATGATTATAAATGAATAAATTATTATGAATTAATAAAAACAACACAAATGTGTGGTCACTCTCTTGATGCAACACGCAGTTAGTATTTGAGGATCCTCAGATCATTCATGTTGTTGAACAAACATTAAATAGTTCTCCCTATAAAACATGAGATTTGTGCATATTATATTTTTAAAATAATAATTTATAGATCAATGTACCTCATCCATGGAAAGTTTCAGGGAAGTATAATTTATAAAATTACATTAAAATGATCAATTTTGTAATACAATTGTCTAATTTCTGCTGTTCATTTTCATGTCCTTTCACTTTTCTGTTTTTTTTAACGAGTTAATGAAAATTTACTGTTTTTACTTTTATTTCAGAGTTGATTGAATATGAGGAGGAGATAGAAGAATTGAGTGAATTTGAGGAGAAAAACCGTGTCAAAAGTGGAGAAAAACCAAAACAGAAAGATTTAAAGAAAAGAAGAGCCAAGAAATATTTAATCTGCACTCAGTGTGGAAAGAGTTTCACGTGCAAACGTAATCTTGAGCGTCACATGAGAGTTCATACTGGAGAGAAACCATTCACATGTGATCAGTGCGGGAAGAGTTTCACACAATCATCAAACCTTAAGATACACAAGAACATTCACACTAGAGAGAAACTGTACACGTGATCAGTGCGGCAAAACATTTTTGAGGTCTTCAGTCCTGAGCTCACACCTGACAGTTCATACAAAGGAGAAGCCACATTCATGTTATTTGTGTGGAAAGAGTTTTTCATTTCTACAAAATTTTAAAGTACATCAGAAAATACATACTGCTGTGAGAGAGTACATGTGCTTTGAGTGTGAAAAGACTTTTACTACAGCGAGCAGTTTAAAACAGCACGAGAGGATTCACACTGGAGAAAAACCTTACAAGTGTTCACACTGTGACAAACGATTTGTTCATTCAGGACATCTGAGATCACATGAGAGGATCCACACTGGAGAGAAACTGTATCACTGCACTGCATGTGGGATGTGTTTCAAACATTCATCTTCTCTACACAGACATACAAAAAACATTCACAGTAAGTAGATCATCTTCAGATCCAGTACTTTCAGATCTGATGCTGTCTTCACCAAATGCGACACAATGCATCAAGCAATAAAATATCATCTGGATAAATCTGTCCTAACCAGCTATAACAAGCGACGTGACAAAGAAACATTATCTAAAGTTTTCACAGTGAATAAAGTTAATCTTCATCTTCAAAACCAGCAGATTCAACTGAGAGATTCAGATCAACTCAAAGATAGAGTTCCTCCACAAAGAACAATGTCAGACAGTTTTATTCTTGTTTATCATTTTGCTTCATGATATAATTTTACTTACTTATGGGTTTCATATTATGTTCAATTGTTTCCTATTATGTCCAATATGTTTAATAACAGGATTGTAAGAATAGTAATATCATTAAAACCTTACTGATACCTATTCTTACTTGTAAGTCAGTAGGAGAGAGAGGTCCATCTCATTAGTTTTCACTTTTACTTGCTCTGAGCAATTGTTGATTAAATGTTCCCCTGTTTATTAATACATTATCTTTACTTGTAATATAACTTTTATTGTCTGCTAATTGTATTTGAATCAGGAAAAAGTAATTTTGTAATTTCAGTTTTAATATCTAAATGCCATGAAGGATTATTTATTATTTTTTTTTATTTTGTATGGGGGGGGGGGGGGTTGTTTA
>NW_015507596.1:35900-37720 GCF_001515645.1 Sinocyclocheilus grahami
GGGGGTGTTGTCTACATTAGCAGCCCTTCTTCTTCTAGCGGTGGGCAGATCGATCCTAATATCGATAGTATCGATTCCAGCGTTGGCAGAGGTGGACAAAGTACATAATTTCATTACTTGAGTGAAGTACAGATACTACTGGTCAAATACTACTCCACTACAAGTGAAAGTTGTAAAGACAGATTTTTACTTAAGAAAAAGTACGAAAGTACATGCTTTTAAAAGTACTTAAGAAATTAAAATCTGGAAAAGCGCCAGATCTCGACGGCTATCCGGCCGAGTTTTACAAGAGGTTTTCTGCCGAGCTAGCACCTCTGTTGTGTAAGGTATTTGAGGAGACCCGTGTTTCAAACTCTCTCCCCTTATCCATGACAAAGTCTGTCATATCGGTTCTTCTTAAAAAGGATAAGGATCCACTTAAGTGTGAATCTTATCGTCCGATCAGTTTACTTTGCTGTGACTATAAGATCCTGGCTAAAGTGCTGCCAATCAGAATTGAACCAGTCATGAGAAAGGTAATTCACCCGGATCAAACTAGTTTTATTGCAGGGAGGCAGTTATCTTACAATCTTCATCGCTTATTTAATGTTATCTACTCACCCAAAAACAATATTAATCCAGAAATATTAATATCTTTAGATGCTCACTAAGCATTTGATAGAACTGAATGTTTATTTACTCACAACACTTGGAAGGTTTGGCTTTGGCCCCGTATTCTGTTCTTGGATCAAAATTCTATATATTAGGCCTCAAGCATCCATTCGAACAAATAATATAATTTCTAAGTGCATAGTGCTTGCCCTCTGTCCCCCCTGCTTTTTTGATATTACTGTAGCGTCTGCGTAGAATCATGCATGATCTTTGGGGTTCTATGGCTTAAGAGACCCTTTTAGCCTTTTGACATTTGCATATAAATTACGGTCCTGGTCACAGACTTTACGTTTGTATGGGGGTCTAAATTGCTAAGTGGTTCCTCGCCATCAAGGAGATTCTAACCAGTCCCCCCACTATCATCTCCCCCATCTGACTTCAAACACTTCCCAAAGACCTGTAAATGACCCCAATGCCGAGCAACAATGGGCCTGGCTGACCAAGCAAACTAACACACACATAAAGACCATTACTCTGTTATACTCTACAAATATATCTGGTATATTGCATGTGTTGTTTGTACGTGTCCCTATTAGATTAGCTGAGTTACCACTCGTTATTTGAATTAGTTAAAGCCCTAAACACTGATATTCAGGTGTATGAATGTATCTCTGGGTCAATATATTCTAAATGTTTCTTTCTTGTTATCAATATTGTCTGCCCTTTATTCCTCAAACAATGATGTACAGTATGTGATTGTGAAACGCATCATACGATTTGCACTATATTTTGGGTTAAAACGGCAGCAATTTCAGACCGGCCATAAAACATGCAAATGGACCATAAAGGGAAACAAAGGAAACTTTTCCCGCTCAAAAATTCACGGACTGGTATTGGCCAGTCCACCCAGAATACAAACCCTCAAAAGGCATTAGCCAAAAATGATCTTTGCTCAGAAACCCTCTTCGTTTGAGACAACACTTTTCCAAGACTCTCAAGATTTTCCTTTTGAGTTTTCTTTTCTGGCAGTTTTTATCTTCAAGTAACTTTAGTCGCTGTGGACTTTTCCTTCTTCAGAAGAACCAGAAGTGAAACTTCCAGCTCACTCCTAACGAACTCATCAAAGACCTCAGTTGTCTACCACATCAGGACTCTATTTCAGCAATCAAAGCCAATGCAAGTAACCGTTTACAATTATTTAGATGCGTGTTTAAGTTTCAGCCCCTTTT
>NW_015507596.1:38268-44547 GCF_001515645.1 Sinocyclocheilus grahami
GTTGTTGTCTACATTAGCAGCCCTTCTTCTTCTAGCGGTGGGCAGATCGATCCTAATATCGATAGTATCGATTCCAGCGTTGGCAGAGGTGGACAAAGTACATAATTTCATTACTTGAGTGAAGTACAGATACTACTGGTCAAATACTACTCCACTACAAGTGAAAGTTGTAAAGACAGATTTTTACTTAAGAAAAAGTACGAAAGTACATGCTTTTAAAAGTACTTAAGAAATTAAAATCTGGAAAAGCGCCAGATCTCGACGGCTATCCGGCCGAGTTTTACAAGAGGTTTTCTGCCAAGCTAGCACCTCTGTTGTGTAAGGTATTTGAGGAGGCCCGTGTTTCAAACTCTCTCCCCTTATCCATGACAAAGTCTGTCATATCGGTTCTTCTTAAAAAGGATAAGGATCCACTTAAGTGTGAATCTTATCGTCCGATCAGTTTACTTTGCTGTGACTATAAGATCCTGGCTAAAGTGCTGCCAATCAGAATTGAACCAGTCATGAGAAAGGTAATTCACCCGGATCAAACTAGTTTTATTGCAGGGAGGCAGTTATCTTACAATCTTCATCGCTTATTTAATGTTATCTACTCACCCAAAAACAATATTAATCCAGAAATATTAATATCTTTAGATGCTCACTAAGCATTTGATAGAACTGAATGTTTATTTACTCACAACACTTGGAAGGTTTGGCTTTGGCCCCGTATTCTGTTCTTGGATCAAAATTCTATATATTAGGCCTCAAGCATCCATTCGAACAAATAATATAATTTCTAAGTGCATAGTGCTTGCCCTCTGTCCCCCCTGCTTTTTTGATATTACTGTAGCGTCTGCGTAGAATCATGCATGATCTTTGGGGTTCTATGGCTTAAGAGACCCTTTTAGCCTTTTGACATTTGCATATAAATTACGGTCCTGGTCACAGACTTTACGTTTGTATGGGGGTCTAAATTGCTAAGTGGTTCCTCGCCATCAAGGAGATTCTAACCAGTCCCCCCACTATCATCTCCCCCATCTGACTTCAAACACTTCCCAAAGACCTGTAAATGACCCCAATGCCGAGCAACAATGGGCCTGGCTGACCAAGCAAACTAACACACACATAAAGACCATTACTCTGTTATACTCTACAAATATATCTGGTATATTGCATGTGTTGTTTGTACGTGTCCCTATTAGATTAGCTGAGTTACCACTCGTTATTTGAATTAGTTAAAGCCCTAAACACTGATATTCAGGTGTATGAATGTATCTCTGGGTCAATATATTCTAAATGTTTCTTTCTTGTTATCAATATTGTCTGCCCTTTATTCCTCAAACAATGATGTACAGTATGTGATTGTGAAACGCATCATACGATTTGCACTATATTTTGGGTTAAAACGGCAGCAATTTCAGACCGGCCATAAAACATGCAAATGGACCATAAAGGGAAACAAAGGAAACTTTTCCCGCTCAAAAATTCACGGACTGGTATTGGCCAGTCCACCCAGAATACAAACCCTCAAAAGGCATTAGCCAAAAATGATCTTTGCTCAGAAACCCTCTTCGTTTGAGACAACACTTTTCCAAGACTCTCAAGATTTTCCTTTTGAGTTTTCTTTTCTGGCAGTTTTTATCTTCAAGTAACTTTAGTCGCTGTGGACTTTTCCTTCTTCAGAAGAACCAGAAGTGAAACTTCCAGCTCACTCCTAACGAACTCATCAAAGACCTCAGTTGTCTACCACATCAGGACTCTATTTCAGCAATCAAAGCCAATGCAAGTAACCGTTTACAATTATTTAGATGCGTGTTTAAGTTTCAGCCCCTTTTTAAGGTGATTTTTGATTCTTCTATGATTTTCAAAGGTTGTGGTTAAGTGATGTGAAATACTGCCATTATTTTACTCTCCTCTCTCTTTTTCTTACTTTGCTTCATTCTGTATATATGTGTTTTGCTTAGTTATGTTAGATATAGTTTCATTTATTAAATCCCTTATATTCACAACTGATTGCCTCTGTTGCTGCTCACAATTCAAATCAATGAATGTTCCAACCCTTGCTACATATGTTAAATTACTGCTAGCACTGCATAAATAAGAAAAGTTATTCTTCCTTGGCCAGGAAAATAATCTTTCTTTGAATTGATAAATTATTATTTTGTCTGCTCGGTGGACAGACAGATCAAGTAATGGTAATATTGATTCTGCTACAGTTAATTCAAAGATCTAATCTAAATATTTATTATTAATCATAACCAGTTATAATTAGTCATAAATATTTCCCTTTTTGTGCTGATTCACAACATTACCATCGAACCTCTCACCATCTTGTTAAGGAATACAGATGGCTTGCCCGGAATACTAAGGCAGGGACACAAGCATAAGCTTCTGCTTTATGCGGACGCTCTCCTCCTCTTCCCATCTAATCCTGATTCCTCTATACCGAAAGCCCTTACTATTATTTCAGATTTTGGAAATGTTTCTGGATACAAAATTAACTTAGCAAAGAGTCTTCCTTTCCCTATTAATCAAGGAGCACAACAAATGTCTTTCCAATCCTTCCCATTCTCAGTAAGCTTTGATAAATTTCTCTAAGTGTGAGTGTAACACGCAGATATAAGGATCTGTTCAATAGTAATTTTAAAAGAGCACTGGACAAAGCCAAGCAAGACATGGTGCGGTGGTCAACCCTTCCTTTAACTTTGGCTGGGAAGATCAACTCCATTAAAATGACAATATTACCAAGATTCTTGTTCTTATTTCAGACCGTGCCTGTTTTTATTCCCAAATCATTTTTCAAAGATCTGAATAATTGTATTTCCATGTATCTTTGGGATAAAAAAAATTAATCTGCATATTTATTTCATTCCAACAGCTAAGAATTAATTTTGAGATCCCTCAGTCAAATTTTTTTAGGTACTTACAGGTCCGTAGCTTCATTAAAAATCACTTCCTTGAACCAACCTGTGTCACGAGTTGCTACGGTACGGGAACACAGAGCGAGGAGACCAGGAGTACAAAACCAATGAATTTATTCATATAAAAAGGAAGCTTAGTAGGGAGGTGGGTGCCGGTTTGTTTTGTTCATTTTCTCCTGTTTATGTTTGCAGGGAGGTAAGAACTTGTATTTTATTTGTTATCTGATTTCTAGGTTAGTTTGTTTAGTAGTAGTTTTGTTTATTGTAATTTATTTTGGCAAATTGCCCCTCCCGAAGTTTATGATGTTCCTTTGTTTCTTTTGTTAATAAACTTGCTTCTATTTGCACTTGTAAATGTTTTGTGGTTGACAAATTTAAAGAATGAGAGCGGGGACCCCAGGGATCTTTCCTAGATGGATCCCTGTTAACTGTTATGGACCAGTTTATTTCTCTTTGAGTAGGGATTTAACTCGCTGTTCGTAACAATTGTTAGCTATGGTGCAATTTTATTTGTTATCTGATTTCTAGGTTAGTTTTAGTAGTAAGTTTATTAACAAAGGAACAAACTTCGGGAGGGGCAATTTGCCGAAGTAAATTACAATAAACAAAACTACTACTAAACTAACCAACCTAGAAATCAGATAACAAATAAAATACAAGTTCTTACCTCCCTGCTAACATGAAAACGAACAAAAACCGGCACCCACCTCCCTACCAAGCTCCACTTAACAAGGTCCAGGAAGTAAGCAACCAAGCGTAACCGGTATCGAATACAACTAAACTGTTACATAATTCAATGATTGACAACAAATGTCTAAATTAGCGATCCTTTCGCCAACACATGTCACACAGCGGGTACAACAGTAGCCACCAAGAGAGCAGGGAGCTAACGATTCCTTCCACCGGATGGCTTAAGTACTGTGGCAATCCTTCCTGTCTCCAACCAATTCAGTCCTCCTAATCAGCTCCACCTGTAATCAATTAGAGCGAAAGAGGGAGAGACAAAGAGAAACACAGGGAAAGACCTATACACGCGCACACGAACAGTGATATGCCGTTTCCCTAGCAACACACGAATCCATTCGTAACACCTCCACACCAAAAAGATGCAAACCACAAGTTTGTATCACTATCCAACAACACCTTGAACTTCAGCACCATGAACTCTGGTTCTCATCATTAACCATCGGTTCACATACAACATTAGCCACACTTTTAGGTTTCCCTGCGATGTTCTTCTTCCAAGTTTTGCAGTCAGCAATCAGATGACCAGGATCGAAGCAATAAAAACAAACTCTTTTATTCTCAGAGCTCTTACCCGGTTCCTTACGCTGCTCTGTAAAGCATGCTACAGGTTTCATAGAACGTTAAAAAGGTTTCTCAGTATTTGAAAACACCGACATACCATAATTCTAACCAGTAGCAGAAGAAAAGGCAGCATACACCTCAGCTTTAATTACTTTCTTAGCTGCATAACTTCATACAGAAATATTCAAAATTTCAGCAATTTGCAAAAGATCTTTCTTACGAAACGCATCAAATTGCTGTATACTAGGTTTAGAAACTAATGCTCCAATATCTAGCTCCATATTCACTAAATGCTTTTTACCTTCTTAAAAACAAGAAAAATAACAACAATTGTTACCCACTGAAGAGAGACCAAAAATGGTACATTTTAGACGTTAACAATAAAACTCGTTCAAAACAAACACGAAAAGTCAACTAGGCGAGCAAACTTCCACTTGTTGTCCACAAAAAACCAAGCGGACGAGCCCCCATTTGTTATGAACAGCGAGTTAAATCCCTACTCAAAGAGAAATAAACTGGTCCATAACAGTTTACAGGGATCCATCTAGGAAAGATCCCTGGGGTCCCCGCTCTCATTCTTTAAATTTGTCAACCACAAAACACTTAAAGTGCAAATAGAACAAGGGACTAATGAGACATACCTGGGATCAATGGAAATTAAACATAGGAAACACCTGGGATGAATGAACTGAATACGCGGGAGACAGAAACTGGGTCACAGAGCACATGGGTAGCAAAACACACAATACACAGAACAGAGTCTGACAACCTGAAGGGGGCTGCAAAGATGAGTTGTTAAATATGGACCCTTTTCGAAGGGGTATGTTGTCTATTCCTATATGAGGTTATTCAAATAACTGCCTCCCCATCTCTAGACAATATAAGGAGGCAATGGGAGGGAATAGAAATATCAGATACAGCCTGGCAGTGGGCAATAGAATTGGTACACTCATCTTCTGTATGTATTAGACATAGACTTCTGCAATTCAAAGTGCTTCATAAGCTCCATCTGTCTAGGAGAAAGCTGGCTAAGATTCAATTCAATTCAAATTTATTTGTATAGCGCTTTTCACGATACAAATCATTGCAACGCAACTTTACAGCAAAATATGTTTCTACAATATTTAGTGGTAGCTTATCAGTGGTGACTGTCAGTTAATGTACATATGGCAGAAATGTATGGAAAAATCAATTAAAGATGTAATCAAACAGACGATGAACACTATTAACAGCAATTATTATATGATGCAATCAAACTTGTAGCAAAATTTGGTAGTTATGTATGTTGTTTCATGGTTGGCATCATCTGAGGTCCTCTGAGGGGTTGGCACCATCTCTTCTCAGGTGTCCTGGATCCAGACTGAAACAAATAGAGACATAATTAGCATAGCTGCTGTTCCAACCAAACAAAAATTGATTTGTTTAACCCAAGCTAAAGAATAATAATGTGCATTTGATCAGATATTTACATTTACATTTAGTAATTTAGCAGACGCTTTTATCCAAAGTGACTTACAAACGAGGACAATAAAAGCAGTCAAAACTAACAAAAAAGCAACAATATAAGTGCAAATGACAAGTCTCAGTTAGCCTAACGCAGTACACGTAGCAAGGTGTATATATATATATATATATATATATATAATACACACAAAGAAAAACAAGTAGATAGAATAGAAAAAATAGAATAGAAAAATAAATAAAATATTTATTTTAAATAAAAAAAAGATAAATATAGATAAAGTAGAATTAAAATATAATAGAAAGTGCCAGCGTTAGAGGGTCAAATAAAGGTGGAACAGATGTGTTTTTAGTCATTTCTTGAAAATGGTTAAGGACTCAGCTGCTCGGATTGATTTGGGCAGGTCATTCCACCAGGAGGGAACAGTTCATGAAAAAGTCAGTGAAAGTGATTTTGTGCCTCTTTGAAATGGCACAATAATACGCTGTTCACTTGCAGAACGCAAGCTTCTAGAGGGCACATAACTCTGAAGTAATGAATTTAGGTAAATGGGTGCAGAGCCAGTGGTGGTTTTGTAGGCAAACATTAATGCCTTGAATTTAATGC
>NW_015507596.1:45110-58432 GCF_001515645.1 Sinocyclocheilus grahami
TGTTTATTGTAATTTACTTCGGCAAATTGCCCCTCCCGAAGTTTGTTCCTTTGTTAATAAACTTACTACTAAAACTAACCTAGAAATCAGATAACAAATAAAATACAAGTTCTTACCTCCCTGCTAACATGAAAACGAACAAAAACCGGCACCCACCTCCCTACCAAGCTCCACTTAACAAGGTCCAGGAAGTAAGCAACCAAGCGTAACCGGTATCGAATACAACTAAACTGTTACATAATTCAATGATTGACAACAAATGTCTAAATTAGCGATCCTTTCGCCAACACATGTCACACAGCGGGTACAACAGTAGCCACCAAGAGAGCAGGGAGCTAACGATTCCTTCCACCGGATGGCTTAAGTACTGTGGCAATCCTTCCTGTCTCCAACCAATTCAGTCCTCCTAATCAGCTCCACCTGTAATCAATTAGAGCGAAAGAGGGAGAGACAAAGAGAAACACAGGGAAAGACCTATACACGCGCACACGAACAGTGATATGCCGTTTCCCTAGCAACACACGAATCCATTCGTAACACCTCCACACCAAAAAGATGCAAACCACAAGTTTGTATCACTATCCAACAACACCTTGAACTTCAGCACCATGAACTCTGGTTCTCATCATTAACCATCGGTTCACATACAACATTAGCCACACTTTTAGGTTTCCCTGCGATGTTCTTCTTCCAAGTTTTGCAGTCAGCAATCAGATGACCAGGATCGAAGCAATAAAAACAAACTCTTTTATTCTCAGAGCTCTTACCCGGTTCCTTACGCTGCTCTGTAAAGCATGCTACAGGTTTCATAGAACGTTAAAAAGGTTTCTCAGTATTTGAAAACACCGACATACCATAATTCTAACCAGTAGCAGAAGAAAAGGCAGCATACACCTCAGCTTTAATTACTTTCTTAGCTGCATAACTTCATACAGAAATATTCAAAATTTCAGCAATTTGCAAAAGATCTTTCTTACGAAACGCATCAAATTGCTGTATACTAGGTTTAGAAACTAATGCTCCAATATCTAGCTCCATATTCACTAAATGCTTTTTACCTTCTTAAAAACAAGAAAAATAACAACAATTGTTACCCACTGAAGAGAGACCAAAAATGGTACATTTTAGACGTTAACAATAAAACTCGTTCAAAACAAACACGAAAAGTCAACTAGGCGAGCAAACTTCCACTTGTTGTCCACAAAAAACCAAGCGGACGAGCCCCCATTTGTTATGAACAGCGAGTTAAATCCCTACTCAAAGAGAAATAAACTGGTCCATAACAGTTTACAGGGATCCATCTAGGAAAGATCCCTGGGGTCCCCGCTCTCATTCTTTAAATTTGTCAACCACAAAACACTTAAAGTGCAAATAGAACAAGGGACTAATGAGACATACCTGGGATCAATGGAAATTAAACATAGGAAACACCTGGGATGAATGAACTGAATACGCGGGAGACAGAAACTGGGTCACAGAGCACATGGGTAGCAAAACACACAATACACAGAACAGAGTCTGACAACCTGAAGGGGGCTGCAAAGATGAGTTGTTAAATATGGACCCTTTTCGAAGGGGTATGTTGTCTATTCCTATATGAGGTTATTCAAATAACCGCCTCCCCATCTCTAGACAATATAAGGAGGCAATGGGAGGGAATAGAAATATCAGATACAGCCTGGCAGTGGGCAATAGAATTGGTACACTCATCTTCTGTATGTATTAGACATAGACTTCTGCAATTCAAAGTGCTTCATAAGCTCCATCTGTCTAGGAGAAAGCTGGCTAAGATTCAATTCAATTCAAATTTATTTGTATAGCGCTTTTCACGATACAAATCATTGCAACGCAACTTTACAGCAAAATATGTTTCTACAATATTTAGTGGTAGCTTATCAGTGGTGACTGTCAGTTAATGTACATATGGCAGAAATGTATGGAAAAATCAATTAAAGATGTAATCAAACAGACGATGAACACTATTAACAGCAATTATTATATGATGCAATCAAACTTGTAGCAAAATTTGGTAGTTATGTATGTTGTTTCATGGTTGGCATCATCTGAGGTCCTCTGAGGGGTTGGCACCATCTCTTCTCAGGTGTCCTGGATCCAGACTGAAACAAATAGAGACATAATTAGCATAGCTGCTGTTCCAACCAAACAAAAATTGATTTGTTTAACCCAAGCTAAAGAATAATAATGTGCATTTGATCAGATATTTACATTTACATTTAGTAATTTAGCAGACGCTTTTATCCAAAGTGACTTACAAACGAGGACAATAAAAGCAGTCAAAACTAACAAAAAAGCAACAATATAAGTGCAAATGACAAGTCTCAGTTAGCCTAACGCAGTACACGTAGCAAGGTGTATATATATATATATATATATCAGTTTATTCAGTGCTGTACTTTGGAAAACAGTGATCATCCTTCTGATCAACCATTTATCATGTCTATATTTTCCCTCTTTCTCCCTCAAACACACAGGATGAATTCATAGCTTGTTTTAGGATTCATCAGTGTTGATTATACAGTTTAAGTATTTATTTATGGTGCGTTCAAGTCATGTCAGATAGGTCATATTTACGAGTTGAACGCACACAAACGCCACCACAAAGTC
Organism: Sinocyclocheilus grahami; assembly: GCF_001515645.1. NCBI lineage: Eukaryota > Metazoa > Chordata > Actinopteri > Cypriniformes > Cyprinidae > Sinocyclocheilus > Sinocyclocheilus grahami. The sequence goes on from NW_015507596.1 coordinate 47,736, forward strand.
GTTGTTATGTGTGGGGAAACTCATAATTTGAGCTTTAAGCCCAGAGTTTCAGAGTTGGCGTGTCCGTGAGAAAACATGTCGGATGCTATGGACGCAGCCAAAAGACCATCAACATGCAGCGTCTGTATTGACGGTAATTTTGTTGAAATTAATATTTGATTTATTTTTTGTAATGTACAATAAAACTATATAAGTTACATAAACAAAATATTATAATTACCATTGAACAATGATTAATTCTACATCACCTTCATAAATTGAATAAAAACAGTAAAAAGCAAAAACACAATGATGCACATTCATCATTTTGCCGATGTAGAGTCAAGTCAAGTCAAGTCACCTTTATTTATATAGCGCTTTTAACAATACAGATTGTGACAAAGCAACTGAACAGTATTAATTAGGAAAATAGTGTCAATAATGCAAAATTACAATAGTAAACACTCATTTTTCAGTTAAAGACAGTTCATCATTGAATTCAGTGATGTCAACATCCAGCTCAGTTTAAATAATATCTTTGCAATCATGTCAACGATAACGCTGGAAATGAAGTGTCCCCAACTAAGCAAGCCAGAGGCGACAGCGGCAAGGAACCAAAACTCCATCGGTGACAGAATGGAGAAAAAACCTTGGGAGAAACCAGGCTCAGTCGGGGGGCCAGTTCTCCTCTGACCAGACGAACCAGCAGAACGGAAAAATCAATATAAAACGTAATAAAACAGACGATGAATAATATTAACAGCAATTATTATATGATTGCTGTCCACTTCTGAAGCCAGATTGGTTGCTGTCCAGGAGGTTGTTCTGTGTGAGAAAGGCTGAGACTTGGTTGAACACAACTCGTTCAAGTGTTTTTGCAATGAAAGGTAGAAGGGAAACCAGTCTGTAGTTCTCTAAAAGAGTTGGGTTAAGAGTGGGTTTCTTAAGAAGTGGGGTTATACGAGCCTGTTTAAATGTTGAGGGATGCCCTTCAGGATCGTGGGTATCTGCGCAGATACATCGAGAACACGAGCACCAGGAAAACAGTGGGTGTGCACTTTACCTTCAGCTAAAGTAGCACGGACGTGCCGGACGATGGAGTCTCCGACGATAACAGCGTTGCGTTCCGTCTCGCGGAGGGGAGCGAAGCAGTTCCGGGTGGAGATCTCGAAGACCGGAGGCGGCGGAGGGGGAGAGGTCGTCGCCCGGGTCCTGGCTCGCATCTTCCGCTGCGGGTGCACCCAGGGTCCATGGTGTCCCGGCGCCAGAGTGAAGGACATCTGGGAAGATCGCATCCTGGGTGCACCGGACCTGTGCAGAGAAACACACGGAGTAGAGGTGGTGGGAGAGTTGTATCAGGGGTCAGATTAATCTTGCCCCAGATGTGGTTTGGAACCAGCAGACCGGGCGGGACATGCTTTAACATCAATGAGAGGTGGTGTACAGATGTAACTGTGTTAAAGAAGATGCGCTGTTCAGATCTAGAAGTGCTCTTCATTAACTGTAAGCCGTTCTACTCTCCGCAGGAGTTTTGCTCATTCATTCTCGTCAGTGTGTACATTCCTCCGCAAGCACACGTGAGCTCCGCTTTACAAAAACTTGCTGATCTGATCACAGAAACAGAACAACACCCAGACTCTGTTTTAATCATTTTCGGTTTCGCTATATTAACATTTATGTATGGATGTCTCGCGCGGCTCATTATAGGCTCAATGTAACGTTAGCAGTCTCTGTTTCAGTATATTTTAACAAACTAACGGATTTGATCTGCCAAAGATGCCAAAAGTGTAGAAATAAAACGGCAGCAGCAACACTTGAGATCATTCCCCTCACAGATCAATGTTTAACTTGACATTCAGCAGCAGTTCTCTACAAACATAGAAACAATCGCTAGAACGCATAAAAGCTCACAAAATCGTCTGATTTAATTCATCATATTTTCCTCACATGCTGCTGCTGCACTAAATGTTTATTTCAGCAGAAAGACGCCAGAAAAGACGCACAAGTAGCGCTGAACTGGATGAAAACAACACAGACACAAGTCTGTAAAATGTGGCTTAAACAGACTGTATAAAGTGTGTTTGATAGTTGTGTAAATATGAGAAATACCGTAAGCTGCTGAACTCTCATCAGAAGACTCTGCTCAGCGCACTGAAACTGAACTTCTTCCTCTGAGGTTTAATGGTGTTTGTATGTGAAGTGAGAAGCGGTGAGAGGAGTAATAATACGGGGAAATAGAGTGGGGGGAACTACAAAACATAACTGCAGGACAATGAAGTGCAACTGCAGTACAAAGTAGTATAACTGCAGGACAATGAAGTACAACTGGGGATTTGCAGTATAATGATGTACAGATACATAATATAATATACAGATACAGAATATAACTGCAGTTCAGTAATACAAAAACTTCTAAGTCTGTCTAATTAAATTTGTTATTTTTATGAGCATTAAAAAAAAAGCTTATGATTAGGTTCAGTAATTTCACTTTAATGGCAATGAGGTTCTTTTCATTGCCATTCAAATCTTCATGTATTGCATGGCCTTGTGTACATACATATATATATATATATATATATATATATATGTATGTATTTATGCATGTATGTATGTATAATTTTGCAAGTGTGCGAACCTGCAACCTCACGGCCAAAAGTATTCTGCCTTAACCAGCTACATTAAATGGCTGTTTGGCTTCACTTGATTTTGAAAGGGTCATTTATATTCTCATGTTCATATATATTATGAAGGCCTGGTCGAGCGCTTATGGGTTGGCGATGGGGATAAGTGTCCTGTCCACAAGGCCATGCAATTACTCACGGGACACCCACAATGGCATGGAAGCCGTCTTTAATTTAGGACAACTATTCGCTGTCTCGCTGCCATAGTTTGACCAAACTCCCCATCACATTCATTCCCTTTAAATAGACTCCTAATTATGTGCTGCCTAATATTTTGCCAGCCGATGTGCCTTTGTCATTATACTGATGGTTGTTAGTTTTTCCATTATAATATACAGTTTTATTCTTTGCATAAAAACACTTCAATTAATTGAACACTGGGTGTATTACAACTTTATAATTGTAATATTTATTTGGTTCTGCAATTTTTCAGAATTACAATCGTATCGACTGAAATGTGAAGAAGGTTTTTGCACAGTGGTGGCCACTAGCGGAGTGAACTGTGAACAGCGATAATGTCAGATTCTGTTCCATGTTTTGTGTGTGTCTTGCTCCCCATGTGCCTGCCCATGCCCATATTTGGTTTGTTTCCTGTTCCTGTCCTGATTTAAGTTCATTTGTCCCAGGTGTTTCCCATGATGTGTCATTGCTCCCAGGTGTGTCTCGTCATCCCCTCCTCCTGTGTGTGTGTATTTAAAGTGTTCCCAGTCCCTAGTTCTCTGTCTGCTGTTGAACGTCTTCCTGTGATCGTCTCCCTTGGTTCCTTGGTGCAAATAAAGTCCTGTTAAACGTATTCTCCAGCGTCTCCTCGTTCCTCGTGTATGTGCATCGTGACAGAACAGTGGACCGAACTGTGAGCGGCATCCCTTCCCCGTGTTTGATTTCCGTTTTGTTTTGTCTTTTTTTTCCCCTGTGCGTTCCTCCACGTCCCCAAATGGAGGAGCTATTGATCTTCATCACAGTGGCTCAGGCGAGCCCAGACCCCATCGTCTTCGCGAGGGCATTTGTGCCGCTCGCCCTCGCCAGCTCCATCGAGGGGGAAACCCTCGCGACGCTGTTCCGGATTGGGATGACGCTCCATCATCCCACGGAGCTCCCAGACACCACCAACCTGGACTGGAAGGAGACAGTCATCCGGTGTCTGGAGAGTCTCCGATCCCGATCCGGAACCCCCTCCACCGGCCGTTCCCGAGTCAAGTCAGCCGGCAGTTAGCGTGGCAAGCCCCACGGACGTTAGCGTGGCAAGCCCCACGGATGATCATGGTCTAGCCCCGGAGCTCGCTCCAGCCCCGGAGCTCGCTCCAGTGTCGGCTCCAGCCCCAGCTCCAGTCCCAGCTCCCCGTATGCGCTTTGCCATGCCTGCTCCTCCAGGGCGCCCTCCAGTGCCAGCACCACGTAAGCGCTACCCTGTTCCCCAGTTCAGCCCAGGAAGGGCTCCTGTTCCCGAGTATAGCCCCGGAAGGGCTCCTGTGAGTTGACACAGGTTGCAGCCGCGTGTCAAGCCTTGTCCATATTGCCAAATGTGCACGTAGAGGCTTGCGGTGTGGAGTATACGGAGTATAAACGAGCATTACGAAACAGGCTGCGTATGTATGGCAAGTGTAAATGGATCCTCCGTGAGACGCGGCAGAGAGGAGTGAGTATGAGGAGCATTCACAGACACAGGCTGTGTGTGCGGTCTTCTGAATTGGGAATAGCGAACATGCATTATAAACTTATTTCAAATTAGAATCTGTTGGGGAGATAAAATGTGCAAGATAATATGTACTAATAAAATTTTTTATCTTTTACTCTCCAGTACTGAAAGCAGAACCAATAAGGGAGCTCTTGATATGTGTTGTGACACAGCTCTTGCAAATTAACATTACCTTTTTTGAACTAAAGAACTAAATTGACAGCTATGCATTGATAGGCCTACTCTATGGCATTAATGCTGCCAGTAAGTGGTGGCAAATCACTGCTTTATCACAGAAGCGTTCATTGAACTGATTCATTCTAAACAGTTGATTCGTTCATGAACAAGCAAGAATGGACAACTGAATCACTCAACCGGTTCTTTCAAATCCCTGGATTCGTTCAGTATTGCTTAGAGACGCGCGTAACTCTTAAACTGTGGCTGAACGGAACTGGCAGCCGCGCTGAAAATATTCCTAAATATCGTATGTTATAAATATAAAAACTCATACTAGGGCCATTTTGACACCATATCTTGGATTTTGGGTGCGAGAGAAACATCACTAATCGATAAAACACTGTAGTTTCCCTGGTACAATTCCATATATTGATTTACAAAGAGGGATGCTTAACACTAAAGCACTGTTGAGAGGCAAACGCCAGCGAATTTAAAGTTTGACATCGTTAATTAATTACAAACATGAGATTAATCATTTATAATCACTTTAATTTAATGACAGATTTAAGCTGAATTTTAAGACCAATGCTGTTTTCAACGATCGAACAAGCTTACATACCTTTCCTTTTTGAAGTGCCGACGTCCTGGCTTTGTAAATGCATACAGCAAATGCATACAGTTTCGAAGTGTTTATCCAAACATCTCGGGAGATTCTCTTGCTCCCTGTATTTGGCGCGCTGTGTTCCTGACTGTGCTCGTGCAGTGTCATGAACTGCGCAGACAATGATCACTTCTGCCACTGGTTCAGTGGCTTGCGTTTTGTTTACCAAATTATGTCGCAATGATTGATAATAATAATTAGAGTTGTTATAAAGTCAAGTCCTGCCGAGTCATGAAGGTCAAATCAAGTCAAGTCTCAAGTCACTGGATCTCAAGTCCAAGTCAAGTCAAGTCATTTTCTTTATTTAGTCAAGCAAGTCACAAGTCCTTAAATTTGCGACTCGAGTCAGACTCGAGTCAAGTCATGTGACTCGAGTCCCCCACCTCTGCTGTGTTGTAATAGAATAGATGCATAATTGTGGGTAGCATAGAAAGGTCAGACATTCTGTGTTAACGAATCGGAGATAAACTTTGTTTGAACCTCTCCGCATATATTTTTGGAGATGTACGCACGTGTATATGCTGTGCTTAGTGTGATGATGTAATGGAATTGCAACTCGCTGAAACAAGGGGTGTGACCAAGTGTTTTGTGTGTCTTGCATTTATCCAATGGAGTGTTTGAAGAGACGCTGTAACAGATCGACCAGGCTCTGCCACCACTCAAACACAGTGATCCCTCTCACCTGAGTTCTAAGCACCCGCACCTGTCACCAATCAAGCACCTCATTTCCAGCCTGCATAAAAGCACACACCTCAGACACCCTCACTGTCCGGTCTCGTAGAGGACGCAATGACTTTACTGCTGATTACCTTTGAATACTTCTTGCATTACTTGCCTTCTGTGTTCCTCCCAGTGTCTCCTCGTCTCCAAGTGTCTCCTGCATCTCCTAGCTCCCGGGTCGCTGAGGTGTGTGCTTCCCCCGGATACCTTCCAGCCTCACTCAAGCAAAAGACTCGGATTACTCCACTCTCCATATCCTCTGCACTCTCTCACGGACCTTTCCCTCACCCTCACTTCCACCGGACTCCACACCAGTACTCACTGTGACCAAATAAACTGTTTTGTATGAAACTAACCTGTTGTGTCAAACCTCTTCCGTAACCGATGCTTTGCGGGAGAGGAATTTTGTAATGCCCTCTCCTATATAATCAAGTGCTTTATGATTTTGCGAGGCCGAAAAACGGGTGAAGACTATACACTGTTACTTTCTTGAATTTCTCTTATGAATTATTGTTAATAAAGCGAAACCATTTGTATATGGTGATTCGATAAACTTTCTTTTAATCAAGACTCTGAGTAATTTATTAAGGGTAACACATTATCTGAATTTAGTTCATAAATCTCCAGTGCGGGTCTCATAGTGCTGAAAACCCTGCTGAGCTGGTCAGGATGTTTCGCTGTGGATCCTGGACCTTGCATTACACTTCCCATTAATGAGAGGTAAGGACTGTATTTGCTTATGACAGCAAGAGATGGGGGGCAAAGTGTATATATGAGGTTTATTGGTTCATTAAGTGCGGAATTATACAACAGTGACTGAATTAAATAATTGAATAATTTAGTTTTTGTTAATATTAGCAAGAGTATTATTATTATTATTATTATTATTATTAATCAATTATATGAATAAATCATTAATATGAAATCATATTTCATTGCATTGTAGAATAATACCTACTGTTTATTTGGGCAGTGTTCAGTAAAGAGCGTTGTGATTCACAAGAAAAATATATAGGTATAATAATTTCTGCTGCATTGTTTATCTAATTTGAATATGAAAGCACTGTGTAAAGTTCTGTACAAAGGAAACATGTTGTATTAAAAACATCTTACTATAATTTAAAAATGACAGTGTATAATATACTGAAAACATTAATTTGATTTACACTTTCATTTTTATGTGTCGCTCACTGTTTCTGATGTAATTGTCAGTATTAATAATTCAATCAGAGAATGACTGACAGTGATGAGAGGAAAATGTCAGATGTGTTTGATCAACAGCACGAGTGTCATAATTGGGTTCACTCTTGATCATTAAATGAACATCTGTTGATTGTGTCTCTTCAGCTCCTGTGATTCTCGATCCAAACACAGCTCATCCACGTCTTGTCGTGTCTGATGGTCTGACCAGTGTGAGATTCAGCGAGAACAAACAACCTGTTCCTGATAATCCAGAGAGATTTGAGACATCCAACTGGCGGAGGACACTGCTGGGATGTTGAGGTTAAACAGAGTCAATACTGGAGTCTTGGAGTAACTACAGCATCAGGGACGTGCACAGACATTGTGAGGGGCAGTGGCTCAAACCAAAAAAGGGGCACTAGGGGGGTGGGTGCTTGTTAATACAAATTATCCAGTTGTTACAAATATACAATTAAAAGAGAAGACCGCACACTCTGTAATAATTTCAAACTTTATTGTAGATGTTTTGATAAGAGTGGGCTCTCCCTCACTCTCTGAGCCTGCTTCTGCCTCATCTTCAATGGAAGTAGGGGAGAGTGGGGTAAGTTGGGTAAGTGGACCCACCCCCCGTTTCTTGGCAACTGTACACTTTTACTGTCATGTGACCATGTTTTTTGGAACCACCCATCATTTCTGCCACACTGTGAAAAGGAGAAACACATGGGGGGAATGGAAGGCACCCATTTACTTTAAAAACTTGTCAAAGTAAAATTTTAGCATAACAGATGTAATGGTTGTTACATCAAAGCAAATTTATCCAGGTCTAAAAATATTTATGATATATAGGTGATTTAGCAACATATACAACCATGCAAATCATTTAGCTAAATATTAGCCTGAACTGGTAAGCTGCAGTAGCTATTTTTTTCCAAAATGGCAGCTGTGGGGTAAATTGAGTCAGCATTTTAACTTACCCCACCATAAGGCACTGTAGTTAAGTTAAATCTCTGAATTATAAACTGCTATTTTAATGTGATATTACTGGTTTAGTTTATCATATATTATTTGCAGTTTATTTGATAGGGACAGTGTACAAAGGCACCAAATCCTTCTCTGATGAGAACCAGAAAATGCTTTTCATCGCATTATAATCAGATATATCTTTCCACCTGTAGTCACTAATGGCCAACAAACCCTCTGTTTAGTCTGTTTTAAGGAAGACTACAACTTGGGTGTTCAAAATATTGTTTCAGAAATGCAAACAATTAGATATTGAAATTGAATCTTCATTTGGTTGGTTTTATGTTGTTAAAGTTAACTTCATTATTATTATTTATTTCACATGGGTTTGAATCAGATTTGGTCAGATGGTCATTTTACATCCAGATGCTGCATCTTACCCACTGACTCGACTCGGGTGAACTTACCCCTAACCCGGGGCAAACTGAGCCATGGGAACACTTTTATTATAAGAAGCCATATGTTTAGAACCCTTTGTCATAGATACATTCTGATCATTCAAAATGATAGGAATACTTTCATTAGGATATACTTTCATTGTACTTCTGCATCATTTTAACTTATCTTGAGGACCACATAAGTAAAAAATGGCCAATCTTACCCCACTCTCCCCTATAAGTATTAGACATTTAATTTAATATTTTACAGCATAAATCTACATTATATACTAATAAACAACTCATTTAAAACATTTATGTTATTTTTAACCATTTATAGGCCTACTATTAATATGATTTTAATAAAATATGATGTATTATAGATTACTAGTATCAAGACAAGTGATTATAATGGCCAAGAATTAAAGTGTGACAAACTGCCAAATATTCTATATGATCTAACCCGGGGCAAACTGAGCCATGGGAACACTTTTATTATAAGAAGCCATATGTTTAGAACCCTTTGTCATAGATACATTCTGATCATTCAAAATGATAGGAATACTTTCATTAGGATATACTTTCATTGTACTTCTGCATCATTTTAACTTATCTTGAGGACCACATAAGTAAAAAATGGCCAATCTTACCCCACTCTCCCCTATAAGTATTAGACATTTAATTTAATATTTTACAGCATAAATCTACATTATATACTAATAAACAACTCATTTAAAACATTTATGTTATTTTTAACCATTTATAGGCCTACTATTAATATGATTTTAATAAAATATGATGTATTATAGATTACTAGTATCAAGACAAGTGATTATAATGGCCAAGAATTAAAGTGTGACAAACTGCCAAATATTCTATATGATGATTTAGCTGCTGGCTTGCTGGAGCTTTGAGTTCATGTTTGCAATGTTGAACTGCCTTTAGCAGCCTCCTCTTTTTTTCTCTGTCTTCTTTTTTGCGAAGGCATTTTTTTTGTCTACAAAGTGTGCCAACAACAGCTAATTTTGTGTTATTTATTTTAGATCTGATCGGGTACAATATTTTGATTACACATTCTAATTCTAAGAACGTGGATATTTTGTTGTTATCACTTTTAAAAGACTGAGAGCAAATCATTACTGACAGAAATACAGAAACAAACTACCAAATGAGTAATTCAGCGAATCATCCACTGACTGTAATGTGGATTGTAATGCATCCACCTGTTAATGCAACAACATTGGGAACTGTGGTCTCCTCTCCAGAGAGCGGAGAACAGACCGCTTTGAGCTGCGGTGATGGGGGGATTGGTGACAGGGGCAACTCAGCCGATGAGGGCAAAGGGGCAGTGGCTCTAGCCACCGGGCCACCCCCCTGTGCATGGCCCTGCTCAGATCATTAGGATCGAGTCAGTTGGAAATACCAAGGGGTCACACAAAACAAGGGAAGTCCGCTTTTAGCTATTATGCCGCCTGCAGTTGGAATCAGCTTCCAGAAGAGATCAGATGTGCTCAAACATGTCAAAACTCATCTATTTAGCTGTGCATTTACTGAATGAGCACTGTGCAATGTCTAAACTGATTGCACTATATTTGATGCATAATCATTTTCTATTCTTAACTGTTTTAAATTCGTTTTAAACCACTTAAATCAATTTTTAAATCATTTTCAAAGTTTTAAATTACTTGTTTTATTGTTGTGATTATTTATTATTATTATTTTATTTTATGTCAAGAATTTTGAATTACCACTGTGTATGAAATGTGCTATATAAATAAACGTGCCTTGCCTTGCCTAGTCTTCACTTGTAAACTGATGGGAATATTCCAGCATTTATTGCTGAATTACTGTGGGAGGAGCTTCACTGATGACGCTATTACAGTGGGAGGAGCTTCACTGATGATGCTATTACAGTGGGAGGAGCTTCATTGAAGGTAAATTGCAGCATGTGAGGAGCTATCTGCCAAAATAAAAAAAATATAACTTACTGCAGATCGTTTTCACAGCACAATATGAATAGATTTTTTTTTAAATAATGGTAACAAATATAGCTGAAAATATAAACACAGAAATACATTACAGATTTGTAACCAACAAATACCCTCAGTATTGACACCAGATCTCCTGTAGTTCATAATAGTAGAATAACTTGATTTTAAAAAATAAACACATTTTATACAGATGGTAAGGTCATTTTGATGATCTTGAATTAATGAATAGTTCAG
>NW_015507596.1:58442-58772 GCF_001515645.1 Sinocyclocheilus grahami
TTAGCTTATTTACTGCTTAAATTATGATTCAGATAATTGTGTAATAATTTGTTCCATTTTTATTTAAATTATTTCACACTTTTAAATTTTTTTTAATGCCATACATTATGTATGATAGACAGTATAATTTATTATGCCTATATATTATTAATATTTATAAACGATAAATCAATTAATATAACATTAATTGTAATATATGTATTTATCTGTCTAATAATAAAAATACAATAGTTACTCATCTACCAAGCTCTGAAAAGCCAAAGAAATGAAATGCTTCTCTGCAAACTGTGCAGTTCGCCTGCACATTTATATCTGAGTTTATGCTTTCAA
>NW_015507596.1:58999-59700 GCF_001515645.1 Sinocyclocheilus grahami
GAGAGACAGTCTGGGTACGCGAGCGACCCGGGAAGACGGGTGTAGATACACGGAAGCCAGTTGCATTCTGTTTGTTATGAGTTATTGACTGTGAATCGTACCGCGCTGAGTGAGCGCCGTGGTGTGTACAGTGCGGGAAGGAATTTAAATAAAGCTCGCGTCCCAGCAAGCCGACCCTGTCTTCTTCCTTCTACCCTCTTGAACTTTTGTTACATATATTACTATAAAAACTAACTCAGTGATGTATTTCTGATTTTGGCAGATAAGCTCCTCCCACAGTAATTCAGCAATAAATGCTGGAATATCTCCATTAGTTCACAAGTGAAGACGAGCATCTAATCATCAGGAAGAGCTGAAATCTGCAAAGACTGAGTTTATTAAAGAGGACAGAGAGAAGATGAGAGATCCAGAACCCTGCACAATCATACACACTGAAGATACTGAAGAACTAACAGGTTGGTGTTTATTCTTCATTAATGAGGCTGAATGTTATAAAGCTTCAAACAGTATTAGATTTGTTGTAACAGGGAAGATATTTAGAGCTGTTGAATAATCTAGAGGAAGCATCAAATAATAATACTTTCTATGATATGGGTACTTATTTCAACAAAATTTATGTATGTTAGATATTTTTTTTTGTTGACCAAACATATTTCATAGCTGTAGAAACATGTGATTTGTGCCTATAATACTTTGAAACT
>NW_015507597.1:0-333 GCF_001515645.1 Sinocyclocheilus grahami
ATTGGCCAGCCAACATGCCTGACCTCAGCAGTGCCACAGGCTGATCGTTTCCATGCCACACCTCACTGATGCTGGAGTTTATGCTAAAGGAGCCCCGACCAAGTACTGAGTGCTAGGGCTGGGTGGTATATAAAAACATTTTATATCTCGATATTGTAAAATTTGTTACGATATTCGAGATACATCTTGATATGTTTGCATTTGCTTTTAAATAATAAAAAAACATGATTTTCTTTTGTCCCCATTAAAAAAGTAAATACAAAATGTTTAGTGCAAATTTAAACAGTTAAACAAAATCTAGACCAAGTGATCGCTTACTGCTTTTTATTAAAT
>NW_015507597.1:527-15705 GCF_001515645.1 Sinocyclocheilus grahami
ATCTGTTCTAAATGTACCTTAAATTAATACTTTTCAAGTTTTTAAAGGGGTCTTCGGATGCCCATTTTCCACAAGTTGATATGATTCTTTACGGTCTTAATGAAAAGTCTGTAACATAGGTGTTGTTTTACACTACCATTGAGAAATTTTAACCAAACTTTTTTGGAGTAAGCCGTTTTGTATCATTTTCCTTTAAATGTTAATGAGCTCTGCTGACCCCGCCCCTCTCTTCCGAGCCGCTCTCTGGGGAATGTCTCGGTTCCTCAGAGGAAGGGCTGTCACAAGGAGCATTAGTTCCGGGAACCAGTTCCGGGTGGGCCAATAGGGCGCCACTAACAGGACCTGCTCCTCGTCCTCCCTGACCTTGCACAGTGTCTGTGCTAGAAGGCACACTGGGGGAAACGCATACTTACGAAGGCCCAGTGGCCAGCTGTGTGCCAGTGCGTCCGTGCCGAGTGTTCCCTCAGTCAGGGAGTAAAACAACTGGCACTGAGAAGTTTTTTGGAGAGGCAAACAGGTCTACTCTACCCAGTTGTGCAGACCAGGAATGTGAATGGCACGAAGCGACCTCAGATGCTTCTGACTCCAGAGGAGGAGGAGGTGGCGGGCGAGTTGCGACATGCAACGGGAGCGTAGACTACCTTGTCGGTTGATGTACGCAACGGTCGCAGTGTTGTCCGTACGGACCAGTACATGCTTGCCTCGTAAGCGCCCTTTGAGACGGATCAAGGCAAGGCGCACTGGCACATCAATTGCCTTGATTTGCTGGCAGTGCAGTTGGGGGCCTGTCCAAACCCCTGACACTGCAAGCCCATTGAACGTGGCCCCCCAGCCAGTGGTGCATCCGTGTGAACCACAGCATGCCTGGAGACCTGTTCTAGGGGCACTCCTGCCCGAAGAAACGCAAGGTCTGACCACGGGGTGAAGGTTTGGCGGCAGGCCGGTGTGACTCGGACCCGGTGAGTGCCGCGTTGCCACGCCCACCTCGGGACTCGGCCATGGAGCCAGTGCTGAAGCGGTCTCATATGGAGCAGCCCCAGCGGTGTGACTGCTGCTGCAGCTGCCATATGCCCAAGGAGCCTCTGAAACTGTTTCAGTGGGACCACCATCCTGCTCTTGAACATATTCAGGCATATTGATCTTATTGTCGTCTCGTCTTCGTTTCATCTTAGTCATGGGGAAAATTTTTTGTCATTGTTTTCATTAGCAAAATGTATTATCGCTAATATTCGATATATCGCCCAGCCCTACGGAGTGCCTAAATTAATATACTTTTAAACATAACTTAACATAACTTGAACTTTTCTGTTTTGCAAATCCTTTTTTTGATTGATCTTAGGAAATATTCTAATATTTTGAGATATTGGATTTTAGACTTTTATGAGCTGTAAGCTCTAATCATCAAAATTAAAACAAAAAAACCTTTGAAATGTTTTACTTTACATGTAATGAACCCAGCTAACAAAATTACGTGACTCTTACGTAACTACAACGTAATCAGGTGACCAAAGTTACGTAGTAGCGACGTCAACCAGAAAAGTGAAAGACCCATATATGTCACCACAACGTAACTTTGTGACGTTGCCAGTTCGTAACTGCGACGTCGTGGATCAATGGTTGTGTGCTGGTAATCAGTTGCTAATTTTTTATAATTATTTATTTTCAATGGGCAGACATGCAGTTGTTGAACTTTTTTGGTATAGCTGACGAAAAACAGAAACATGTCAGACGCGTCCCCTCCTCTCCAGCAGCTGATGTGTCCGAGGTTGCCATGGTAACTCTCAATGGCCACCGGACCAATACTATATAATAATAATAATAAAAAGGGTTTTTTGATGTTTGACGTTATGATGTTTTTTGTGTTTCTATAATATTTGTGTTTTGTTGGATGTTTTCTGTCCGAGTTTCAGATTGCTGCTGATTGACTAGGGGTGCTGCCGTCTATCAGCGGTAATTGGTGTGATCAGCTGGCAGTCCTTTTAAAACGCCACTTCCGCTCTTCAGAGGCGGCGGTGCGACTTCGGGCCGGTCGCACTGGTCCAGACTCCCTGTTAGCCGCCAGACCAAGATGTGTTGTTAGTGTTTCTTTTGATTGTTTGGTTATTTTGAAATGTGGTAGTAATGTAGGAGAGACCTGCCCTTTTTGTTTAAATCTCATTTCTACTATGTTTTTTCGGTTAAGAGTAGATAGGTTAGGTTTATTGTATTTATTTTTCTTTGTAACAGGTTATTTATATTTTATTTTATTAGTTTAGCTTTGTTTGTTATTTTGGGCCTTAGGTCTATCTGACGAAAAATACCTCTTTATTATTCATATCTAGTTATTTGTTTATTTTAATAATTCGTCACTTAGACAAATTATTTTTGCTTTTGGTATTTCTTTGTTTGGACTGTCGTCCCTTAATGAATTCTATCAATTGGTGGCTGCATTTTCCTTGGTCCTGTACAATAAAGCTACCTTATACTTTACTGTGTTTTCTTTGGTTCGTTTTTTTGGTCTGGTGGCCCGCTGGAAGCCTCTTGTTCCTTCCCTTTTTATTCATTTATTGCGTCTTACCCCTAGCAGACGTAATACCAGAGTTAGAGATCTTTATTTCATACATTTTATAAACCTATTTATTTGTAATAAATTGTAAAACTCACCTCAGAAAAACGAAGTCTTCTAGTTGAAATGTGCCTCAGACAAACGCGCTATCCTGATTCAGTATTTGCGGCAGATGAGATGGTGTAGCCTGGTCTGTGTCATTATTTCAACCTTATCTTCATAACTCGTTAGGAAATGAAAAATTTCACGACTCAGAAAAATGTATTTTCCTTTCTTGAAAACATCATGTGTGCGCGGAGTGTCATGTGTGTCAGTTGTGGAAGCGCACGCGCTGTACGTCACTATATATTAAACTTCTTTTTTTTTATCACTTGAAAAAAAAGTTTATCATTTTATAAAACTTTTTGTTTTTGTGAAAACACAGGTGCCATTTTCATCGATCTTTCAAAGGCTTTTGATATGGTCAATCATTACCTTTTCCATAAATTGTCTTCCATTGGTTTAACTAGAAATGCCCTTCTTTGGTTTAATGCTTATCTGCATAACAGGTGTCAGTATGTTGTATTTCATGGTTTTCAGTCTGACTATTCGATTGTTGAAAAAGGTGTTCCTCAAGGTTCTATTCTGGGTCCACTACTTTTTTTTTATTTTTATTAATGATTTATCTAAAATATGCTTAAATTACTCTGTACATCTTTATGCTGATGACACTGTTATTTACACCACTAATTCTGATTTGTTACAATAATTTTTATACAATATGCTTATATTGAATAAGAAGAAGTCTTGTTGTATGCTATTTGGCACGTGATGGTGTCGTTCTTTTCCTTTTGATTTGAATATTACTTTTGATGATGTTTACTTCTTGAGACTGTTGATTCATTTAAATATCTTGGCCTTTGGATTGACCCTGAACTTACTTTTAAGCCCCATATTGATGATATTGTTAATAGAACATACAGTTGTTTGCGTTTACTTTATTAATTGTTTTACATGTCAGGTTAGGAAAATAATTATTTCTCAGGTAATATTACCTTTTATTGATTTATGCTGATATCGTATATCAAGATACCTCTGATACTTATCTGAAGCCTCTTAATGTGGTTTACAACTCTTTATGTAGATTTGTGTTAAGGTGTCCATATCGTACTCATCACTGCCATATGTACGAAATGCTTAATTGGTTACATCCTAAATCAAGAAGATGACAATTTCATTGGTTCTTGGTATTTGAAACAGTACTTGATTTCATACAGATCTTCTTATTCACTTAGACATGTACAATTTCCGTTCTTTTGTGTTCCCAGAATTTTTAGTGAAGCCGGATGTAGGTCTTTTCAATATAAAGCTCCTTCTGATTGGAATAATCTTCCTCAGTCTTTGATATCTGTTGCTTCCCTTTATTGCTTTAGGTCATCTTTATTTTCTTATCTCAAAATATTTTGTGTATGCTTTTAAGTTTTCTTTTGTTGATTCTGTTTATATGTGACATTGATTGTTTTGTAATCCTGCTGTGGGTGTGGGGGACTGGTTGAACATGTCTTCTGTTTTGCATATTTGTGCGTGTACGTTTTGTTTATGTTGTAATATTTTGTTTTTGTGTTTTTAGGAACCCCTTGAAAATGAGATCACATCTCAAGGGGCTATCCTTTCAATAAAATATATATATTAATTAAAACATCAGTTTGAATAAGGAAAGGAATATCTTTGTCGTAGTATCCTTTCAGTGTGATTGTTTTGTAATCCTGCTGTGGGTGTGGGGGACTGGTTGAACATATCTTCTGTTTTGCATATTTGTGCGTGTACGTTTTGTTTATGTTGTAATATTTTGTTTTTGTGTTTTTAGGAACCCCTTGAAAATGAGATGTCACATCTCAAGGGGCTATCCTTTCAATAAAATATATATATTAATTAAAACATCAGTTTGAATAAGGAAAGGAATATCTTTGTCGTAGTATCCTTTCAGTGGTTAAAGTTGCCAGTCATCGCATGCTTCGCATGTGGTGCACTTTATATGTACCATTTTGATTGACCGTTTTTAGAATTTGAAAGATAATAAAGATATTGTTTGGTAAGTCAGATCTCTGATTGTATTCCCTAACCCAATAGTTGATCGTGCTTATGTCTGTTGACACCAATAATGTGGCAATTTACTGATCTGAAGATATCAGCACAATGAATGAGGTGAAAACAGGATTTTCAGGAGCTCTTGGCACATACGTGTATATACCTCTAAGGGTGTGTTCACACTTGTCATGTTTGGTTTGATTGAAACGAACTCTGGTGCGATTGCTCTGTTATTGCGGTTCATTTAAGAAGGGTGAATCGCTGCCAATCCGAACCCTGGTGCGCACCAAACAAGCAGACCGAGACCGCTAAAAAGATGGGTCTCGGTCTGCTTCCAAACGAACTCTGGTGCGGTTCGAATGATATATGGACGCAACACAGACCAAATACTTATAAACGAACCACAAACCGGAAGTAATGACGAGATGCGACGCTATGCGACATGATTTGACGACGCGGAACGAGCGATGTATCCAAAACAAAATGTGCAGAGGGTAAACGTGAAGCAACGTAAGACCAGTGTATTAAGCTTAAAGCGGCGATGAGCAGACCAATCTGTGAATGGGTACTTTGATGTCATACACCGATCAGTATGCGTATTGCCGCTTTAAGTCGAGCACACCTATTATTTGGGGTGTTCGGTAAGTTCCGTCACAAAATATATGTCATTCAATTTGGCCAATCAGGTTGTGAACGTATGAATATGCGTTTAAGTTCGGTATCTTTTGGTTTGTTGTCAAAAATGCCAGTGTGAACGCTAAGCGAACCAGGACTAAATGTATCATTTTAATTTTTGGTCCAGACCAAATTAACCAAATAAACCGAACTACAAGTGTGAACACACCTTAAGAAAAAGATTATACCACCAAATTGATTAAATAAATGGAACAATATTTCTCACAGAGGAACTATTGATATGAATGATAGAATGGCTATTTAGGACTAATGGAGGTGGGGGTTAACTAGTGGAGTTAATGTGCACTTGCACTATAAGTGCATGTAACAATACACTGAAGAGGACGTCCACACACACCCAATTTTTGTGACCACACGGACAACGAATATTCACGAGTGAATTGAGCGCTTGGAAAAAAAAAGTCCACTAGATACACTACTGTGCTCACAGCAGAGGGACATACTTTGAAAGGCTCGCACGTGAGACACAGCGGGACATAGAAAGGTTAGTATACTTGCAGCGAGCATGCAAGGACAAAAGTTTGAAGTGTTGAGTGTTGAGCTGCTTATGTATTTCTACACTTCGGACATCTTTGGATCAATTTTGTTAGTTACCTTACATGGTAAAAAGATACTGGAACAGATACTGTTTAACACTTCACACTGAGCTGATAATGAGCTACGTGAGACATTTAATATGTACGTAAATGTTAATATAGGTAAATACGAATATAGTTTGATGCTGGAAATATTAGTGCTTAGGTGCTTTGTATTGCTGGAAGGTTTATGATAGTTCTCAGTTTCTACTCACAAAATTAGCATTTACGTTATAACTACTTTATTGCAGTGAATGTACTTAGAAAATCAAACTATATTTAGATTCATATGGACATGCTGCTGGAGTGGTTAATGAAGATGAGTTACATTAGTGTTTGTTTTTGTATTGCTTGTGTCATATTGTGTTACTTATAACAGTATTATCTTTCAGTGGAACACTTTAATAGGCTGTTAGCATCTATCCTGACTCAGATAATGTGTTTCTAACAGAAACAGACAGAATAAAGTGAGATGATCTGCTGATGATCCTGAATGTCTTGTTGAATGAGTGTTGATTGAGGCTCATCAATATTAACAGCTGCTGAAAACACTCTGTATTTCATGACAATAGTCCTGTTCTCACCTCATGTATTAAGCTGATGTCTTCAGATCTCCTGTAAATGGCCACTTTAAGCTCGTTACATTGGTGTCAACAGACTGAAGGTATCTGTTGCTTACAGATATCTACATTTATTTGTCTTTATGCTTCCCAATGCTTTCCTCACAGTTCTTTTCTAGATATCTACCTTTATTTTAATGAAGAAACAGAATAATGTTAGAATTAGACATTAAAAAATTGTGAATTAGCATCAGTTGTTTTATGATCCAGATATAAATGCTTACATTTGTTAATTAGTAAACGAGTCAACGACAAAAATGGGTTAAAATAGCACAAAAAAAACGTTTCAGGCATATTTAGAACAAGAATCATTTGATGACATGTTCAAACACTGTGTTAAAGGATCACAGTGCAGCCCAAAAATACTCATTAATTCTCCATTTAAATCTCTATACTTTGACACTATCCTTCAAAACACTAGCTTTTACCCATACTGTATATAATACTGTATATAAAAGAATAAGAGATCATGCTTAATTTTATTAAGTACAGGTCAGAATAACTATAACTATCTCATATAACTAATGACTACAGAATAACTATACACACATTTGCACTTAATGGGTTTTCTATGAATATATATCACTTTGGTCCATTTCATTTGTTGCACTAAAATTTGACATCTGGTCTTTGACCCTATAAAAATTAACTCAGTAAGTGATATACTTTGATTTGGGCAGATCAGCTCCTCCCACACTGGATTTCATCATCAGTGAAGCTCCTCCCACTCTGGAATTCATCATCAGTGAAGCTCCTCCCACACTGGAATTCATCATCAGTGAAGCTCCTCCCACACTGGAATTCATCATCAGTGAAGCTCCTCCCACACTGGAATTCATCATCAGTGAAGCTCCTCCCACACTGGAATTCATCATCAGTGAAGCTCCTCCCATCATCAGTGAAGCTCCTCCCATCACCAGTGAAGCTCCTCCCATCATCAGTGAAGCTCCTCCCACTGCAGTTCAGCAATAAATGCTGGAAGATCTCCATCAGTTCAGAAGTGCAGACGAGCATCAGAGCATCAGGAAGAGCTGAGATCTGATCAAAGACTGAGTTTATTAAAGAGGACAGAGAGAAGATGAGAGATCAGAGCCCTGCAGAATCAAACACACTGAAGATACTGAGGAACTAACAGGTTGGTGTTTATTCTTCATTCACGATGCTGAAGAACATTCATGTTAGAAAGCGTCTAGCACTTCATCAGATTTAGATAAAGAGCTAAATTATGAAATGGGTAGAGTTTCCAACAAATATTCAGTTTGTTGGATACAACATTGTTTTTTTAAGCAATAAGCAATATACAGGACACTGTATAAAGTAAATGGACTTTCCAGAATGTCTGACAGGGTTGTAAGAATAACTTAAAAGGATAGTTCACCCAAAAATGAAAATGCGGTCATCATTTACTCACCCTCAGGTTGTTCCAAACCTGTATAAATCTCTTTGTTCTGCTGAACACAACGGAAGATATTTGGGAGAATGTCAGTAACCAAACAGATGTCGCCCCCCATTGACTACCATAGTATTTATTTTTCATACTATTTTGGAAGTAAATCGGGGGCGAGATCTGTTTGGTCCTATAACGTAATCACTACGACAAAATTTAATTTGTGCCTAAAATGTTTTGAAAACAATAACTAAAATGTCAATGTACCTCATTCATGCAATTAATTCATAAAAACACACCAGAATGATCATAATGTTTTACAGCAGCTGTCTCGTTTCTGCTATTACATCAGGACTCGCTTTCATATTTCACTCTTTGAATATTGGTTTATTTAAAGTGATTTTTTAAATTATTTTTTTTCATTTCAGAGCTGATGGAAGAGAGCGAGGAGAGAGAAGAACGGAGTGAAGTGGAGGAGAAACATCATCACAAACCTGGAGAAAAACGTTCGAGTCGCTCGAAGACTAAAAATACATTTTTAAAGAAAAGAAAAGCCGATAAATCTGTCACCTGCACTCAGTGTGGGAAGAGTTTCCCATTCAAGCAAAGTCTTGAGCATCACATGAGAGTTCACACCGGCGAGAAGCCGTTCACATGTGATCAGTGCGGAAACCAATTCAAAGAAAGAGGAAACCTTAAAATTCACATGAAAATCCACACTGGGGAAAAGCCATTTACATGTGATCAGTGCGGGAAGAGTTTCTCACAATCAGCACATCTTAAAGTACACATGAAAATCCACACTGGAGAAAAGCCACACACATGTGAACAGTGCGGGAAGAGTTTCACATACAAACATCATCTTAATGATCACATGAGGACCCACACCGGAGAGAAGCCGTTCATGTGCGGTCAGTGTGAAAAGAGATTCTCAAACAAAGTTAGTCTTGAGGGTCAAATGAGTGTTCACACTGGAGTGAAGCCGTTCATTTGTGGCCAATGTGGAAAGAGCTTCACGCAATCAGCAAACCTTAAACGACACATGAGAGATCACACCGGAGAGAAGCCGTTCAAGTGTGATCAGTGCGGGAAGAGTTTCACATACAGACACAATCTTGCTGATCACATGAGAGTTCACACCAGAGAGAAGCCGTTCAAGTGTGATCAGTGCGAGAAAAGTTTCACATACAGACACAATCTTGCTGATCACATGAGGATCCACACCGGAGAGAAGCCGTATGCATGTGATCAGTGCGGCAAAACATTTCTTCAGTCATCAAACCTGAAGACACACCTGACGGTTCATACGCAGGAGAAGCCACATTCCTGTTCTGAATGTGGAAAGTGTTTTTCACTGCTGCGGAGGAACCACGCAGCGATGTTCACAAGTCTTTATCGCTGGAGTCCGAGTCAAGTCTCGAGTGATTTAATGGCTTGCTAAAAAAATCCTCATAAATTGAACTCATCCTAATTACAAAGCTCTAGACAAAACATATGATCTTCTATGATATGCTTTGTAAGGTTAATGTACATCCAGCCTGTTACTTTTATGGTCAGAGCAACTTTAATGGTTAATTGTAATGGTTTTAATCCATAACAATCTGCAAAACAGTTGATCTGTAATCCAATTCTATGGCACATAAGAAAATCGGTGATACAGATATTACAAAACCATACAAATAAAGTCTTTCTTTATGATACAAGTCAGGGGTATTCGATTAAAGTTCCAGGAGGTCCGGTCTCTTCCAGCGGGGGAAGAGTTATGGGCCATTCTACAGAATTGGTCCAAAACCAGAGTTGGAAACGTCTTAGAAAGAAAATTGTTTGTATGAATATTGTATAATATCCAAGGTACACATTTCTAGTAATTGTGCAGCTAATTATCATATTGTATTTTCAGAAAGTTCTAGAATATTTGTCCTCTCCCCAAATTTGTCACTACCGAAACACAGTAATAATAATTTAATAAGAAGGGTTATATTGACCTCAGAGGTAAATCAATAACAATAAAATTTGTAACAATATTTCAAGTGCAATTTATGAGATTTGTTGTATTTTGAATCCAATTTTTCTTTGTAAAAGGCAAAAAGTTGATCATACTGATTTCAAAGTTAAGGATTCATTAGTTTGAATATATATTGAACCAAAAACTATCATAACATCTCAGTTGATAATTCAGTACACTTTATTTTTGACAAAACATCCCATGTTTCGGTCGTGACTGCACATTTTCAATAGTGGCAGAAATGCTTTGGTAGCGACCACATCACATTACAGAACTTTAACTCACAAACTAAAACACTGCTAAAACATACTAAAATACAACAAATAAAATTGAAAATTGCATAATTGTAGTAATATTTTGTTTATTTCCCCCAAATATGAGGATTATGTGTTCCCTTTTGTCTCTACCAAAACAATGATGACATGTTTCGGTCGTGACTGTGTTTTTTTGGGGTGTTATCCCATAGAATTGTCACTACCAAAACATTTGGTGGAGTTTCGGTAGTGACATCTTTGTTTGGGTAGTGTCCATTTTAGATACTTTTGAATCTAGCTCAAAGATGCTAATCAGCACATGGTTATCCAGCACAGTTCCGAACAGTGGTATACATATAAAAACTAAATGTTATGGAATAATTCCCCCAAAAAAGCGTGCTTAATTGCAGAAAAATGGAGTTCAGTAGTGACGTTCCTTAAAGTTACACAGATTTTTCAGACTTTTGAACACATTTACCTCAAAATGATGAAATCTATCTACTTGTAGTGATAAGAGAGGACACAGGAATATTTCCTGATCATAAATATATGGGTTTAGTTAAAATCAGACTCAGCCAATGGACTAACATACACTGTTTTGGGACAGCCACCTCCCAATTCAAAGTACCAATAAATGATAATTTTACCGGACGTTTTTTAAATTGGGATAAAATGAAAACTAAAAGAATTTCAAATCACATGAGCCAATATTTTATTCACAATAGAACATAGATAACATAACAAAACTGAGAAATTGTACAACTTTATGCACAAAATGAGCTCATTTCAAATTTGATACCTGCTACAGGTCTCAAAATAGTTGGGACGTGGGCATGTTTACCATGGTGTAGTGTAACCCCTCTCTCACGGGTCCTCACCGCCACACCTCTTTCTCATTCCGAGTGGGTCTCGAACCCTGGTCTCCGGCATGGGAGGCGGACGCACTAACAAGGAGGCTAAATGACTGCAGCCAATGAGATCAGGGGAGTGAGGTTTACCTGCACAGCACCTACCGCTGGCCTCCGTTATACTCACCCCCCTAATCCTCACTCCCATCCGGGTCACGGCACCAATGTAACCCCTCTCTCCAGCCTGCTCCCAAAGAAATAACTGCTATAAAAGCACATGTAACTGAAAAGATCATGTTGTCTGCTGTCATGAGCAATTTGAATTATTTTGATAGTGAAAATGGTTAAAGAGTTATGGTAACATGAATACAGCTTGGTTTGATGTGTCGGCGCGAACACAGCCGGTAACTGTGTAACAGTTAGTAACTTTAAGTAACTTTAACTTTCTTAAAAATGTTATTTACTGCAATTTTTTCTTCGTCCACCAATACAAATCTTCCTCTGCGGTCCAAACCAAGACTTCACAGTCACCAAGACAGTCTGCTTTCCTGGGATAACTATCAATGGCATGTTGTCACTTCCCTCTACTTTTTTATATATCACCCACCAGAGGGTGATGTGAAGCCAAGCACAATAATTGCTAACTTTTATTATTTTGTCCAAATACTGGTCAAATAGTAATCTCATCTTTGTTTCAAGGTCCATACAACCTTTGCCTGCCTATTGTGTGCTGTACACTTTGTTCTTGTAAATGGACTCCTGGGATTAGTGACATTCTTAAATATAGATACTGGTCAGCAACCACCAGCTGCCAAATGCTGTTCAAGTTTGATGTATTCACATCATTCGAGCAGATGAAGTTGGCTAGCCCAGCTTTATCCCAACAAGCATTTCTCAAAATGCTGGAACGTCGATCTCTTCGCACAGGTCGGGTAAGAACTCTTTTCATTGCCAAGATTTTTGAATTTCAAAATTAAAAATCTTTTATTAACCAAAATAATACCGTCCTTCTTTCCAGGTAGTATTTGTGGTGATGCATTCCATGGAGTCTTTCAAGAGTTTACCTTTTGTAATTTAAAAAAAGAAGACCTGTGCCTGATGGAGCCCATGAAGTGTCCAGCATGCAAACCAGATATGCTGGCTATCTCAGCAGATGGCAGCAGAAAGCATTACTGTTTGAGAAGTCCAAAGGGTCAGTGGAATCATTTTGTCAATTTATAATTTACATATAGTGCAGCACAGTGGTGCAGTGTTGTTTTTGTGTAGCCCCAAGGTACTGTAGACTGGCAGCCTGTTCCGGTGAGAGAACGCTGTGCGCGCGCTGCTGCTGCCTCTCGCTGGAACTTTTTTCGCCTTTGTTTTGTTGTTTAGTTACAAGTCGGTTTGTGTATATGTCCCTCCTGCTCAACTGAAACGTTAATTGGATTATTCTACCTGTTCAACTGGAATTTTTATTGGACTTTTTTACTTTACTGTGGATTATATGGACAATTTTTCCAACACATCACTGATCCATCCAATGCTATCCAACGCTACTCTGCTGCTGGCTACCGATCTCTGCACTGCTCTACTGCATCTTTCTACATAGCTGGCCATTGAGTCTCCACTCCCTCGTTCATCTATCATGGACATTACGCAGGGCTTAAAGTTCTCTGGCACCGTGCCGGATCTCCGGCTTGCAGTGTTTGGCTGTGGAAAAAATAGTCCTATATTTAAAAAAAAAAATCTTGTTGATTGATATCACTTTCGAGTCCATGAGTTTGCCTACCAATGGTATGAGAGGAGCACAGCTTTCACTCTCAACCAAACTAACATTACTAGCTAATCAGAATGTTTTGCTCTTATAAACACGAGACGCGCATAATAGTATCCAACTGCAGAGTCGCAGCTGATGAATGGAGAAGCGCGACAAAAAGCTGCGAGGCGCAATGGTCAAAAGATGTCCATCTAGCGCATATTTACATAGAATAACTAATTAAAAAGCAGCAGAGCTTTGTAAACAGCTCAGAGTAATCATGTCATCTCCTTAAAACGATATGATCGCCAGAACAAATTTAGCGAGATTAAAAAAAAAAAAGGTCCTGTTCACACATGATCTATTAACGGTAACTTGCCGGTAATTTACCAGTAAAGACTGTATGTGTGAAAGGGGCTAAACTCTTCCTCTGTATATGCTGTGAATTTGAATTGCTTAACGTTCATCCGGGAAAACAGTGTGCATTATCTCACTAGATTTGTAACGTATATCATTTCTCAAAGGAGAATACATCAACCTATTTCTAAATATGCCATTTATTGTACATCACGATTTCAAAATAAAAGTTTCTGCACGTGGTCAAATATGAAAATTAAATGGATTTGTGATGGCTAAGGCCACACTTAAAAAGAAAACTAGAACGATTGAAATAAACTAGCCCAATTATTAATTAATTTAATTTCTTTGTAGGAGAAATTGATTGTTTTGTTTAAGGGATTAATTGTTTGTTTGCTTGTTTATAAATTTATATGTATTTATTTTGTCTTTTTAATATCATTTACCCAAAACATTTTGTGTTAGTGGTGCATGTTTTCTCTTATGCGCGCATTAAAGATCAAAGAGCGAGACAACAATTCATTACAAGAGTGCAGGCTAGTGATTGAATAAAACCACAACGAGACAAGATATGGGTTAATATTTTCTTTATTTAATTGTTTGAATGATTGTGTATCTTACCCGTGGTTCTGCCAGGATCCATGACTGCAGCATGGAACAAAGGCTTGTTATTAAAAGAATGCGGCATTTCCTGATGTCCTTTATATCCTTTGCTAGGAATTATGGGAAATGTAGTTTTGGGTACCATATGGGTTTGGATTGTTTGTTCAGTTGAATGTGTTATTATAAAGGGCATTCTTTCCAGTTTATTTTATTATTGCTTTATGGTGAATGGAATTTCATGTTTATAGAGTTTATTTGTATATATTATATATTTATTTTTCATTGAGGTTTGATGTACTGAATTGAGACCCCCTGTAATTATAAAATGTTTTGATCTGTTTGTTAAAAGGGTGTGATTTTTCTATGTCTGATTTAGTTCTGGTGAGGGATCCCTGGAGAAACATCTGAGGCCCAGATCTCAGTAATGTGCTGATATTTCATTTATCAGTTCGTTTTTCTTTCTTTTCTTTTGGTTTTTAAATTTTTTCCCCCTGCACCTTTGTGATCAGTACATGAGTGTGGCAGTTAATAAAATGGAAATTTGAAGATTCTATGAATGCCTCCTGAAAATTTTATGGAAGAAGCCGTACGAGATTTTAACATCATTTAATCACGCTGTAAAGTGAAATGTCACCAGGCCGTTGGCGCCCTCTGCAGGTATTTGTTATAATACAGCATGTACTTAAGTTGGTTATGTTCATATTACACTGAACAAAATTATAAACGCAACACTTGTTTTTGCCCCCATTTTTCAGAGTGGCCATTTATTGTGGCCAGCCCAAGGCACACCTGTGCAATAATCATGCTGTCTAATCAGCATCTTGATATGCTACACCTGTGAGGTGGATGGATTATCTCGGCAAAGGAGAAGTGCTCACTAACACAGATTTAGACAGATTTGTGAACAATATTTGAGAGAAATAGGCCTTTTGTGTACATAGAAAAAGTCTTAGATCTTTGAGTTCAGCTCATGAAAGATGGGGGCAAAAACAAAAGCGTTGCGTTTATAATTTTGTTCAGTGTATATATACACTCACTGGCCACTTTATTAGGTACAGCTTGCTAGTACCGGGTTGGACCCCCTTTTGCCTTCAGAACTGCCTTAATTCTTCGTGGCATAGATTCAACAAGGTGTTGGAAACATTCCTCAGAGATTTTGGTCCATATTGACATGATAGCATCACGCAGTTGCTGCAGATTTGTCGGCTGTACATCCATGATGCGAATCTCCCGTTCCACCACATCCCAAAGGTGCTCTATTGGATTGAGATCTGGTGACTGTGGAGGCCATCTGAGTAAAGTGAACTCATTGTCATGTTCAAGACAGAATGGGAAGTCGTGGCCTAATGGTTAGAGAGTCGGACTCGTAACCCAAAGGTTACGGGTTTGAGTCTCGTACCGGCAGGGATTGTAGGTGGGGGGAGTGAATGTACAGCACTCTCTCCCACCTTCGATACCACGACTGAGGTGCCCTTGAGCAAGGCAC
>NW_015507597.1:15766-27239 GCF_001515645.1 Sinocyclocheilus grahami
GTCCGGCCAAACTGAGCTATTGGGGGAGAAGAGCCTTGGTGAGAGAGGTAAAGAAGAACCCAAAGATCACTGTGGCTGAGCTCCAGAGATGCAGTTGGGAGATGGGAGAAAGTTGTAGAAAGTCAATCATCACTGCAGCCCTCCACCAGTTGGGGCTTTATGGCAGAGTGGCCCGATGGAAGCCTCTCCTCAGTGCAAGACACATGAAAGCCTGCATGGAGTTTGCTAAAAAACACCTGAATAAGATTCTCTGGTCTGATGAGACCAAGATAGAACTTTTTGGCCTTAATTCTAAGCGGTATGTGTGGAGAAAACCAGGCACTGCTCATCACCTGTCCAATACAGTCCCAACAGTGAAGCATGGTGGTGGCGGCATCATGCTGTGGGGGTGTTTTTCAGCTGCAGGGACAGGACGACTGGTTGCAATCGAGGGAAAGATGAATGTGGCCAAGTACAGGGATATCCTGGACGAAAACCTTCTCGAGTGCTCAGGACCTCAGACTGGGCCGAAGGTTTATCTTCCAACAAGACAATGACCCTAAGCACACAGCTAAAATAATGAAGGAGTGGCTTCACAACAACTCTGTGACTGTTCTTGAATGGCCCAGCCAGAGCCCTGACTTAAACCCAATTGAGCATCTCTGGAGAGACCTAAAAATGGCTGTCCACCAACGTTTACTATCCAACCTGACAGAACTGGAGAGGCTCTGCAAGGAGGAATGGCAGAGGATCCCTAAATCCAGGTGTGAAAAACTTGTTGGGTCTTTCCCAAAAAGACTCATGGCTGTATTCGATCAAAAGGGTGCTTCTACTAAATACTGAGCAAAGGGTCTGAATACTTAGGACCATGTGATATTTCAGTTTTTCTTTTTTAATAAATCTGCAAAAATGTCAACAATTCTGTGTTTTTCTGTCAATATGGGGTGCTGTGTGTACATTAATGAGGAAAAAAATTAACTTAAATGATTTTAGCAAATGGCTGCAATATAACAAAGAGTGAAAAATTTAAGGGGGTCTGAATACTTTCCGTACCCACTGTATATATATATATATATACACATTTCAATTATTCAATATTTAGGTTTTAGTTTTAAAATTGACAAAAACTACAAACAAGGTCCCAGGATCAGGAAAAGAACAGCACAATATAAGAATCCAGGGAACATTTATGTACTATTCATTGGCAATATACAGAGTTTAGATTTAGTAACTTTACAGTGAAAGTAAAATTACATCATCGCAAAACAGCATTCTGATACATTCTGAACATTTGTTACATTTTCAGTTAAATCAATATGACGTAGATCAACTTTAGATGTATGATAATAGAGGTGGGTATTGTACATCATATGTAGATTGAAGATGAAGACCATTTTTAAACCGATGTATTAAGTATAATAAAAACGCATACAGAACATTTTAACAAAAAGCCAAAATTCTTAGTTTTACTGAATGTGTTTAGCAGAGCAGGTTAGGCGTGGGAACAGAGCGAGGCCGGTGGTGCGAGTGTAAATGAACGACACCTGTGTGTCACAGCGGTCACGAGACCCATGGTGGAGCTCTGGAAGGATAAAAGGAGGAGAGATGACAGTGAAGGATGTGAGAGGACCAGGCCAGGGAGTTTTGTGTTGAGTTTTGTTTGTGTAGCAGTCGTCTGTGAGGGCGTTCCACTTTACTTTCATTTTGTGTTGATTGTTGACGTCATTATTACAGTTTAATTTATCATTTGCTGGTTCCTGCCTACTTTCTCCTTAATCCAAAATTGAACCAGCCTCTTATATCACTCAAAGTTCTATTTTTTCCTGTGCGTTTGTATTCTTTCCAATGCTGTGGAAGCACTTCTCCTGTGGAAACCTTACTGATGATGTCTGCTTTCTGCCTGACTTCCAATAAAGACTTAATGCGATCCTTAAATCCAGGTTTGGCTTCTTGTTTTTCAGATTCAATCATCAGATCAATGTAGTCCGGGACAGAAAGAGGATTGGGCTTGAGGGCAATTTCCTGCAGCCGCTTCAAGGACATTTGAGAGTTTTTAATGAGTCCAGCCACATTATCCTGGACAACATCAAGCTCATTTTCAAGCTCTTCAAAGATCTTTTCTGTTGACATGACCTGTCCATGTGCATCCTCATATCGCTTTTTTAAATCCTGATAGGTTTCCTTTTTTGTGTGTGTGACATAATTCCATTTGTATTTCTGATTGAAGTGCACATTCCAGACACACTTTCCAGGGCAGACGTTACACTTTCCGTCTTTCATGGCAGAGCACTTATATTTATCACAGTCATTTGCATAAATGCATTTGTCATGACATGTGAAGTGACAAATTTGGCAGTTGGTTAAGAAGGTGCTAGATGTGTTTTTGATCTGTTTTGGGACAGTTACTTCAATCTCGTATTCAAAATCCTTGTTTGCATCCATTTCAGCCTTGTGCTGCTCCAGAGCAGCATATGTCTCCCTGATTTCATTCAGTTTTGTCAGACCAGCATTAATCTGGGGCTGGAGACGTTCCACAAGCACTTCTAGCTGTTGTCGCTCTTTTAAGACCTCCTGTGTCAGAGACAAGCTCTTAGTTTGCATCATGTTAAGGGACGTGAAGAATTTGGTCATGCTAGAAAATCCCAGATTCCAGAACATTTGATCAAAGTTTTCACAATCAAACTCCTTAGCTCCTCCAGATTTCTTATTGGTAGCAAACATGGCAGAGTTGTTGAACTTGAAGTGAAGTGGATCCCCGGACTCATTGGTGGAACAGGGAAGCTGAGAGACTTTGATGGCCTCGAGAACCAGAGGCGTTTTCCCATCTGCAAAGGTGACCAGCACAATGATGTTTTCAGCAATATCCTTCCCAAATATGGAAAGAATGGAGTCGAAGATATATTTCTGTGTGTGTGTCAGACGAGCAAGTGAAGCCTGTACTACGAAACACACAGCATCAATGTGGTCGATCCCTCCACGGGCAGAGAAGAACTCCTGAATCTGTGCTGTGATTTTCTGGTCATGTGAAATTCCTCTGGTGTCACCAAAGCCTGGTGTGTCCACTATGGTCAGAGAATATGGGACCTGGAAACCATCCATGTGATTAATTTGATATGCTGTGATCTTTGACGTCTGACTTTCAGCCTGGGATTTCTGCTTCCCTTCATCTATCAGCACAAACCGGAAGTCGTTCTCCCATTGCACTCCCAGAATGTAGTTGATCATGCTGTTAATTAGAGTGGTTTTTCCTGCACCTGTGGCTCCGATCATCATAATGGTCTTGTTCTCTTTTGGGATGTTTTTCCCAAATGTGCTTCTTCTGCAGAATCCATCAATGTGCTGCCATGTTTCAACCAGATGGAGTTTAAAAATTGGTAGGTTTTCATTGCTTCCATCTTCTATTTTTCTGCTCTGGTTGTCCTTTATAATTTGTGCAACACTCAAGCCCTTTGCATTGCTGAGATCTGTTTCCATGTTTTCGCTGCTTGTGGTTTCTCTTGACATTTTAGGATTCTCGTTAACAGCAGACTGGCGGTTTCTAATAGCTTTTTCCTGACCTGTTTCCACCTGTGCCGCTGAAAAGAAAAGAAAATAATAGTTTGAACATCCAGATTTCAATATAGTATAATTAGTATTCACACTGTGTATGGCTGTACTGTACCTAGACAAAATTAAATGTCTTGTTTGAACATCCTAGTCTTTAAACATATCATGATGCTTTAAAAGTGTTGTAAGGTCTGAATATTCAGCTGTTGTTCCGAAAGACTTCCAGAAAAGATGATAAAGTCATGTCGGAGATTTTCAATGTATAGAAAATCTAAATATTGAATGTAACCCAAAAGCCAAATTCAAGGAAAAATAAACAGCAACTATCTAACAGCAACATCTTACAGGGATTAAAGTTCCGTCGCTACGACGGATTTCCGTCAGTTCATAAAGACAGCCACGTTCGAAGTCGTTACAAGCCACTTTTGTGTGCCACTTCTGTAATACAAATTAATTTATTAATACTAATTTCATATGATTGGTAACTTATTTCTCTTATTCTACTCCTTATTATATTGTAGGGGTTAAAGCCAAAAAAAATTCCTGTCACACACCCAGTTTAAGAGCAGTTTTTTTCTTCTTGTAATTAGGAGCACTTGTCTTCGTAATTAAAAAATTTAGGAGCACCTTCTCATCAATAATCAAAAATTCTGATAAAAAAAAGCTGACATTTGCTTTCAGCCTGGGATTTCTGCTTCCCTTCATCTATCAGCACAAACCGGAAGTCGTTCTCCCATTGCACTCCCAGAATGTAGTTGATCATGCTGTTAATTAGAGTGGTTTTTCCTGCACCTGTGGCTCCGATCATCATAATGGTCTTGTTCTCTTTTGGGATGTTTTTCCCAAATGTGCTTCTTCTGCAGAATCCATCAATGTGCTGCCATGTTTCAACCAGATGTAGTTTAAAAATTGGTAGGTTTTCATTGCTTCCATCTTCTATTTTTCTGCTCTGGCTGTCCTTTATAATTTGTGCAACACTCAAGCCCTTTGCATTGCTGAGATCTGTTTCCATGTTTTCGCTGCTTGTGGTTTCTCTTGACATTTTAGGATTCTCGTTAACAGCAGACTGGCGGTTTCTAATAGCTTTTTCCTGACCTGTTTCCACCTGTGCCGCTGAAAAGAAAAGAAAATAATAGTTTGAACATCCAGATTTCAATATAGTATAATTAGTATTCACACTGTGTATGGCTGTACTGTACCTAGACAAAATTAAATGTCTTGTTTGAACATCCTAATCTTTAAACATATCATGATGCTTTAAAAGTGTTGTAAGGTCTGAATATTCAGCTGTTGTTCCGAAAGACTTTACAAAATAAAGCAGCGATTCATTCCAGCGAGTCAAAGGGTACAAAATATTCACTTCCTGATAAACTGGTTCTAAATATCACTAAGTAGGAGAAGCCACTGTATATAATAATTTTTGTACATATAAATATATATTAAATGACTTGAGTTTCAGAGCACACAGACGAAACAAACTTAAGACGCAATAAACTTGTTATCTTATTTTTGGTGGTGTCTGCTGTTTGGGAATGCAGTCGTGTAAGACAGCTCTGGAAGGTAATTATACCGAACCACTTTGACGACAGTCTTTGTTCAGGCACTTTAGAATGATCAAAACAGCATTTCAAATACTGTGTGACAAGATCGGTCCGTCCACTGGTTTGTGTAGTTATGCCGTCCCATCATGCAAAACCACATGACTTTTTTGATGCATATAATTACATTTATTCTTATCAGATAAATTTTTTTTTTTATCTAACTTAATAAAGTGCATATGTTTTTTATGCATATTTTTAGAATTAATGCGCATCTTGGCATTTCAATTCAGCATTTTAGTTTTTTTAAGCAATATCCCAAAATGCACTTAAAATTTGGTGGATGGAAACAGTTATTGAGAGATTTAATTGTTATGGAATAATGACTATAATTGTATTTGTCTTACATGCGTACAGTTAATCTGAACCATGCATTAATTTGAACAATGACAGCTATTACGTGAATGTCAAATTAGCCAGAGATCAGTTATCCTGATTACAGGATCTGGCATGTGTCAAATCATCTAAAATATTTTAAACAAAGTAGGAACAAAGGACCCCAGGCTTTCATAAAAGCCAGCCCAAACGTTTGTCTCGATTTACTTTTTTTAAAAACTAGTTTAATATAGAGGTTTACATGACATGCATACCAATATGTTGATAACTTGATGCAACATGATGTGACTGCAGCATAAAATGTTTATTTACAAATAAATTATATTTACTGAAATATTTTGTGCACTCACCTCTTTCTGTGGCTTCTGTAGTGAAATCTTCACATTTGTTACAATTCAAGTAACATCCATCATTCTCCTGAACAATTTCCTTAACTGTCGCTATAAGGTCAGCAGGAGTGCTGTTTCTCTCCAATCTGTTGTGTCTGTTAGAACACTTTTTAATGATTTCCTTTATGACATCATTGACTTCAGTCGGCTCAGCGCGTTCTGGCTCTTGTGTCGTGAGCACCAGGGTGTGTTGAAACACACTGTCAGAGAAACAGCTGAGCAGTATCTCGATGCACACTTTCTCTTCTCTTGAACACTCGTCAGGTTTGAGGACCAGAATGATCACGTGAGGTCCTGGAGCACACAGAGACAAACACTCCTTCACTGCCTGTGTGATGTGACGTAGTGAGAGATCTGGGTTGAGCAGGAGAGGAGTGTTGATGACAGTCGCATGTTTTCCTCGGACTCTGTCACTGTACGGCGCTACATCATCTGAAGGAGATTCACTGTCAAACGCAGCTCTTCCTAAGATGAAGTTTCCCACTTGGCTGTTCTCTGACACACTCTTACCAAGAAGAACAATCCTCAAATCACTCACTGAAACACACAACACACATGATGTTACAGTATGTCACAATGTATTGGGTGCCTGTAAAATAATCAGCACCCTGAAGTGATCCTTTAGGTGGCTCAAATATCCTGTATAGTGTCTCTGTGTATCAATGAAGACTAGACTCACTCTCAGGAGGCATTCTGGTTTTGTTGTCTCCTCTCCTGGCAGGAGGAATATGGGCAACAGCTGCTGAAAAAATTTAAATGTAAATTATATTTGATTCCTATATACAGCACATTAATCCCACACCTCGCATAGTTTTACAAAAAAAACTAAAAAACTGAAACGGTAAAAAAAAACAAATACAGCAAAACGTCTCAGGTTACGTACGTATGTAACCATGGTTCCCTGAGTAGGGAACGAGACACTGCATCCTCTAGGGGTCGCTATGGGGAATGGTATACCCACGCCACCATGCTGAGGGGAGTGCATGCCAAACCACATGCGAGCACTAAGTACGAACTCTACCAAAGCTTTAAGGGAGTTGCCCCTGGGCCGCTAGACGGCTGTCAGTGACATTATCCCCTACAGCCAAAGGTCTAAGCTACATACCCAAAAAAACTTACCTGTTAGGGCCAGAACTCCTGGGCCCGGGGTAGAGCTCAAGGCTTGGAATCAGGAATAGATTCCTGTAAGGGGATAGAATCGTACTAGGTCTTGGCCTGTCACCCAGGAAGCTACCGCTTGCTCTGCATGAGCTTGCTGAAGGAACTGTCTCAACAGACCCCTAGTAGCAACACCCTGTTAAAGTAGGTATCCTGAGGATACATAAGTGGAGTGATGCTCAAGGTGGAACCCGGGCCTAACCAACTCAAAAAAGGGCACGAAAGAACGCAAAAAGCTTAATGTGCGGACTTACCACAGGGTGGATTTTAGAAAGTGCACAGGGACTTCGCGTGCGCACTTACCATATCATGGATTTTAAAGATACCGTTCTAAGGGGCCCTCGTGGCACTCTGAAGGAGCAGACCATAGATGGAAATGGCGCAGCCCAAGAACAATACGTCTGATAAGCACCAACTCATCCTCATGGTATAATGCTGGAATGGCTAGCAGTAAGTTACCTAGCTGAGGGAGCATAACACCCAACTCTCAGCCGAGAGGGGGCCCGACCTACAGCATGTTCATTAGAAATCCTGAAGGATAAGCGTACTGCAAGCTTAGCCAAAAACTCCAGGTGCTCTGGGAAAACAGAGAACTCAACTCTCCATGTGAGAGGAGAACTCCGAATTCAGAAAAGAAGTAGCGTGCTCATAGGCAACCCTCTGATAGAGTGGAGCACTGCTAAACACTACCACAAGAACAGCCCACGGAGCGGGGAATTCAACTCCTCAGAAGGTGAGAGAACTCGAACGCTTGGAAGAAAGCACCATGCTCATAAATAACCCTCTACAGTGAGGGGAGTGATGCTTTAAAAGTGTATCAACAGAGACACACTAGTTGAGTGGAGCCCAAGGCGAGTACCGGGGCCTAAGCCAACTCAGAGAAAGGGAACGAGGCTAACAACGTGTAACCCTTACCATATAGGATTTTAGAAATGTGTGGGATTTAGACCGTATCATAGTACTGAGACTGCTCTCATTAGAGTTACAAATGACCTGCTCTTATCATCTGATTGTGGTTGTATCTCTCTATTAGTGCGATTGGATCTTAGCGCTGCGTTCGACACTATTGACCACAACATTCTTTTGCATAGACTAGAAAACTTTGTTGGCATTAATGGAAGTGCATTAGCATGGTTCAAATCGTACTTATATGACCGCCATCAATTCGTAGCAGTGAATGAAGAGGTATCATATCGATCACAAGTGCAGTATGGAGTACCTCAAGGCTCAGTACTAGGGCCATTACTCTTCACACTTTACATGTTACCCTTGGGAGATATCATCAGGAAACACAGTGTTAGCTTTCACTGTTATGCTGATGATACTCGGCTCTATATTTCTTCGCAGCCCGGCGAAACATACCAATTTGCAGAATGCATAGTCGATATAAAAAACTGGATGATGAGTAATTTCTTACAGCTAAATTCTGAAAAAACAGAGGTGTTAATTATAAGACCTAAAAATTCTGCATATAATAACCTAGAACACTCTCTAAGACTTGATGGCTGCTCTGTCAATTCTTCGTCATCAGTTAGGAACCTAGGTGTGGTATTTGATAGCAATCTTTTCTTAGAAAGCCGTGTTTCTAGCATTTGTAAAACTGCATTTTTCCATCTAAAAATATATCTAAATTACGACCTATTCTCTCAATGTCAAATGCAGAAATGTTAATCCATGCGTTTATGACCTCAAGGTTAGATTATTGTAATGCTTTATTGGGTAGGAGCGACAGGCTCAAAGAAAACCCTCTGAGGTGAGGGGAGCATTTTTCTAAAAATATCATCTAAAATATTTTAAATAAAGTAGGAACAAAGGACCCCAGGCTTTCATAAAAGCCAACTCAAACGTTTGTCTCGATTTACTTTTTTTGAAACTAGTTTAATATAGAGGTTTACATGACATGCATACCAATATGCTGATAACTTGATGCAACATGATGTGACTGCAGCATAAAATGTTTATTTACAAATAAATTATATATACTGAAATATTTTGTGCACTCACCTCTTTCTGTGGCTTCTGTAGTGAAATCTTCACATTTGTTACAATTCAAGTAACATCCATCATTCTCCTGAACAATTTCCTTAACTGTCGCTATAAGGTCAGCAGGAGTGCTGTTTCTCTCCAATCTGTTGTGTCTGTTAGAACACTTTTTAATGATTTCCTTTATGACATCATTGACTTCAGTCGGCTCAGCGCGTTCTGGCTCTTGTGTCGTGAGCACCAGGGTGTGTTGAAACACACTGTCAGAGAAACAGCTGAGCAGTATCTCGATGCACACTTTCTCTTCTCTTGAACACTCGTCAGGTTTGAGGACCAGAATGATCACGTGAGGTCCTGGAGCACACAGAGACAAACACTCCTTCACTGCCTGTGTGATGTGACGTAGTGAGAGATCTGGGTTGAGCAGGAGAGGAGTGTTGATGACAGTCGCATGTTTTCCTCGGACTCTGTCACTGTACGGCGCTACATCATCTGAAGGAGATTCACTGTCAAACGCAGCTCTTCCTAAGATGAAGTTTCCCACTTGGCTGTTCTCTGACACACTCTTACCAAGAAGAACAATCCTCAAATCACTCACTGAAACACACAACACACATGATGTTACAGTATGTCACAATGTAATGGGTGCCTGTAAAATAATCAGCACCCTGAAGTGACCCTTTAGGTGGCTCAAATATCCTGTATAGTGTCTCTGCGTATCAATGAAGACTAGACTCACTCTCAGGAGGCATTCTGGTTTTGTTGTCTCCTCTCCTGACAGGAGGAATATGGGCAACAGCTGCTGAAAAAATTAAAATGTAAATTATATTTGATTCCTATGGACAGCACATTATTCCCGCACCTTGCATAGTTAAAAACAAAACAAACAAAAAAACACTGAAACGGTTAAAAAAAAAACAAATACAGCAAAATGTCTCAGGTTACGTACGTATGTAACCATGGTTCCCTGAGTAGGGAACGAGACACTGCATCCTCTAGGGGTCGCTATGGGGGAACAACTTCAGTGTGACTGGTGTCTGAAGCATATATCAAAAAACGACAATAGCATTGGCCGGCGACAGCCTATTACGTCACTACCGGTGCGACTATAGTATAAATAGGCGCCGGGAGAACACGTCATCCGCTTCTTCATCTGAAGCTTGCGTCCGAAGCATGGCAGGATACCTAGAGGATGCAGTGTCTCGTTCCCTACTCAGGTTACGTATGTAACCATGGTTCCCTGAGACGTTCCCTTCAAAGGGAACATCGAACTGCATCCTCTGGGTCGCTATGGGAAACAGTATACCCACGCCACCATGCTGAGGGGAGTGCATGCCAAACCACAGGTGAGCACTAAGTACCAACTCTACCAAAGTTTTAAGGGAGTTGCCCCTGGGCCGTTAGACGTCTGTCAGTGACATTATCCCCTTCGACCAAAGGCCTGAACTGCTTACCCTAAAATAACTTACCTGTTAAGGGCTGGGCTAGGAAGCCCAAGTCTAGGGAAGAGCTCAAGGCTTGGAATCAGAAGAAAGAGATTCCTTTAAGGGGATACGGCTAGGGCTACCACCAGTTCTGAATAAACCTGTTCAAAGAACTGACTCGACAGATATTAGCGACACCCAAAACCCTGCTCAGAAATGTATCAACAGAGATACATTAGTTGAGTGGTGCCCAAGGCGAGAACTGGGGCCTAAGCCAACTCGGAGAAAGGGAACGAGGCTGACAGCATGTAACCCTTACCATTCAGGATTTTAGAAAGTGCGCAGAGTGCTTAGCATGCACACTTACCACAATGTGGATTTTAGAAAGTGCACAGAAGCTTAGCTTAAAAACACCCCACACCCGCCCTGAACACCTCTCCACACAACCATTCACACCTGCAACCCCCCTCTCCCCCACACCTGCACCTCAAATCAGTGAAGACGAGGTGTGCCGGGTCTTCTGGAAGCAGAAAAGGAAAAAAGCACCAGGCCTAGATTGTGTGACTGACACCAGCCTGTCTGAAAACCTGTGCTGACCAGCTGGCCCCCATCTTCACACAGATCTTCAACAGATCACTGGAGCTGTGCGAAGTCCCTTCATGCTTCAAATGCTCCACCATCATCCCCATCCCAAAGAAATCTAAAATTACAGGACTAAATGACTACAGGCCTGTGGCTCTAACGTCTGTCGTCATGAAGTAATTTGAAAAACTGGTGCTGGCCCACCTGAAGGACATTACTGGACCCTTGCTGGATCCTCTTCAGTTTGCCTACAGAGCAAACAGGTCTGTGGACGATGCAGTCAACATGGGACTGCATTATGTTCTGCAACATCTAGACAGACCAGGAACTTATGTGAGGATCCTGTTTGTGGATCAACAGCTTCCTGACTGACAGACAGGCAGCAGCTAGTGAGGCTGGGAAAACTCACATCCAGCACCCGTACGATCAGCACTGGAGCTCTTCAGGGTTGTGTTCTCTCCCCACTGCTCTTCTCCCT
>NW_015507597.1:28429-32636 GCF_001515645.1 Sinocyclocheilus grahami
CCCGACACATATCACTGGGAGCTGTTATCAGTTGTTTTTGGTTCACCTACAGCAGATGGAGGGTTTGGGCCCTGGCGTTGTGGCAGCGGCCGGAGAGCTCTCACTGGAGGAGGAAGACGAGCTGGGCCCACAGGCTTTGGTGGTTGTGGGGCCCGCCGTTTTTTAGTTGGCAATATTAACAATAACTGTGGAACACACAACACTATTTATTCACTCATACACTTATTTATCTAACACTCATACTCAGTCTACACCTCAAATTTGCACATAATATACCTGTACGCTTCTAATATTCAAATCCGTTAAAGGATTTTTAGGCTGCATTAATTAGGTCAACCGGAACCGGGAACACTTCTCTTAACACCTGATGTACTTGCTACATCGCTAGAAGAATGGCATCTACGCTAATATTAGTCTGTTTCTCTCTTATTCCGAGGTCACCGTAGCCACCAGATCCAGTCTGTATCCAGATCAGATGGTCACTGCAGTCAACCGAATCCAGCACGTATCCAGACCAGATGGTGGATCAGCACCTAGAGAGGACCTCTACAGCCCTGAAAGACAGCGGAGACCAGGACAACTAGATGAGCCCCAGATACAGATCCCCTGTAAAGACCTTGTCTCAGATAAAGGTAAATTCTAATAATAAAAAATTCTAATCGATGAATATTCAAATTTCATGATTTTTACCTTCCAATTATGACAAGACAAGATATTGAGATAATATAATTATTGCACCAAAATCCATTTTGCAATGACGCTCTTAATTTTGTATTGTGTTACAAATCCAGTGCTGTGATTTTTTTCACTCCATACATCCCCAAATGTAACATCCAAATCTGCAGGATGTGCTCAATATTAAAAAGAGTTATTTAAAAGAGCATTGAGCAGTGAAAGAGAGCCCAATTTGATGCATACCGACGGGCGGCTCTCTTTGCAGACATTTATAGACGAAGCAGAGCAGAAAGTGAACAAGCAAACTACACTCTGGGCTATGGGTGTGTGTCTAAATGGTCAACTACACACAACATTTTTCAAAACACCTGTTTTGGTGAGTATTTGCATAAACACAGACTGTTATGTCTTACGTGAACTTAAACAGATGGGAGAAAATTGGATGTGTAACAAAATAATCAATCGGTTCATTTCGGTGTAATAAATCAGCTGTTGTCCAAGTCCATAAATGTAATAAAACAACAAAAGACAAAAAGAAAATAATTTACTGACCTTGACTGAATAACTTTTGTACTTTTCATGAGAATGAATGTAAATGTAATTCAAATAGTGAAGACTATGCAGGGTTTTATTTTGTACATGTACTTTCTGTTAGGGGTGCTCCGACTGATCGGCTACGATCACTATCGGCTGATAATCACGTTGGGATGAATGATTGGCGGTCTCTAAAAGGCCGATCTCAAAAAAACGATCTCAAGCTGATGACGCTGCAGTGAGAGGTTTGGCATGACATGCAGCGGCACCGTCTCAGTCTCTGTCCGGCACAGGTGAAATCATTATAATGCTAGTGAGGTGCTCACCTTCATATTTCTTCATTAAATAACTTATAAAGTAATTTGAAAAATTTGTGTGCGACATAATTTCACAAACAGCGAGAGTGAATCACTGCAAGCTCTCTTTCTCTCTCAAAATACACCACACATCGCGTCTGTCTATAAGCGAGCTGCACAGCTGACACAGGAATTGTCACTTGCACAGTCGAGGCAGTGTCACATCGTCACTAAAGTTTATAAATTGCATTACTTTTTAATTCTTGCCAGTGTTTAACCATTCAGCGCTCACGCGCTCTCCTGGAGACTGAGCTCATGCACACTCGCAGCGCACACACATAACGCCAGGTTCACATTACTCCGTTTGCAGTGCGAATGCGGTGCATATTTTTTCCGGACTCATGTTAACGGATTAATAAAGCATGCACACTGTGCACGGTTGCCGTCTATTTTTGCTGCGCTGCAAGCACTGAATTAAAGTAACAGCGCATTGTTTGCAGTAACTGCAGTAAATGGATTGACACGAAAAGTTAGTAATTACACCATAAATGCATATTATTAAAGTCTATTGTGTTTCACAGTCAACACAGGCTATGGCTTTTTGGCTGGGTTTAAAGGGAAAGAGCACTTTTAGATAAACAAGGCAATAATAGATGCACTCGTGGAGGTAGGAAAACAAAGTTCTTTATGAACCGCAGGATTGCTTGTAATAAAGATGTAAATGCAAAAGGAAAGGCAGTAGAGCTGACTATTTCTGTCAATGGTAAGTTTGTGATAACGTAAGAAAAGCAGTTTAAATGTTTTGCCACTTGCTTGAGCAGCTTAATATATAAATCCAGACGTAAATGCAAAAGTAAAAAGCATTGAATGATGTGTTGCTTATATTTATTGTGTTTAAACATGTCTGTGAAAGATTGTATTACTGTACGGTGTAAAAAAAGAATTGCAATGCTGAAAAAGCTTTTTCAGTGACGATGTTTGGATTTGAAATCAGAATAATGTATAAATGTTGTGTTTGTGGTAAACAGCCGCAGATCAGGAGCAGACTCCTCTCACAAAAGTCACCTAAGAGGGGAATTCACCACATTTTCAAAAATGAAATTCAGGCCCTGAATAATTGTCTAAAAATCCTGATTGGAGTATCACTATAAATAGTTATAAATGATAAAAAGAAGGCTTTAAAAAGATCGGTATCGGTGATCGTTATCGGCAGATACTGCTTTCTGTTTCTTTCTGATCGGAGCACCCCTGACTTTCTGTAGTATATCTTATTTCTGTTATTTTGTTGAAAGCAGTTTCATTCTTTTATCTTTATTCCACAGTATTTGTTGTATTTTCATTATTTTTAAATTATTATTATTATTATTATTATTTTAAAATTATTTTTATCAATTATTGTGAAATAAAACGGATGATATGACCAACATCTTATACCAACCATCTCTAATCAAATACTCATGATCTCAGTATTAACCAAAATAATTTTGCAAATTGAGCAGTATAAATGGATATACTTTTACCAGTATGCATGATTGATATATTTAGTGAAATAATGAAGTCAAACCTGAATATGGAAGTCTTCCCTCTCTGTGTCATGTATTGAGTTATGAGCTGCACACTACAGTTCTGTCTATTTATAGTGTTTTACTCAAGATCACGTGACGTGACAGTATGAACATGAATGTGTTTTAGTCTCTTAGTTATGTTTTTGTGGTGATGTCTATTAGCTGCTTTGAAATGGGGTCACCTATCTTGAGTGTAGATGTGAATGTTCAATTTATCTTTATTTTTATCATCATCATTATTATGCTAATAATGTAGTTGGTTCATAGACTATGAAATGGAAGAATTATATATGAGCATATAATACCCAGCTTACACATTTTTG
Source organism: Sinocyclocheilus grahami (assembly GCF_001515645.1). NCBI lineage: Eukaryota > Metazoa > Chordata > Actinopteri > Cypriniformes > Cyprinidae > Sinocyclocheilus > Sinocyclocheilus grahami. The sequence continues at coordinate 31,823 of NW_015507597.1, forward strand.
TTCTAAACATCATGTTTTGGTTATGAAAATGTGGAACATAAGGTTAATATGACGTTCCAGAAACATTCTATCAACCTAATTTTTATTAACAACTCAACATTGTAGGAACATTGATCAATATTTATATGTGAATAAATGCCTAAATTAAATCTGTTATATCATATAAATCAATCAAGTCTCTTTAGAAAATGTGGACAAAACTGGCCGATTCATATGGATTAATTTTACAATCTCTTTATCAACCTTTGAAGTGTCAAAGTGGCAGCCCTGTTGAAAAAAACAGCATATGCTGCTTAGGTATGTTTTGACGCTGGGATGCTGGTCCTTTTGCTGGTCTTTTGCCAGCACATGACCAGCATAAACCAGCAAAGGACCAGCATAAACCAGCAAAGGACCAGCTTAAACCAGCAAAAGACCTGCATAAACCAGCAAAGGACCAGCATAAACCAGCAAAGGACCAGCATAAACCAGCAAAGGACCAGCATAAACCAGCAAAGGACCAGCATAAACCAGCAAAGGACCAGCATAAACCAGCAAAGGACCAGCATAAACCAGCAAAGGACCAGCATAAACCAGCAAAGGACCAGCTTAAACCAGCAAAGGACCAGCTTAAACCAGCAAAGGACCAGCTTAAACCAGCAAAGGACCAGCTTAAACCAGCAAAGGACCAGCTTAAACCAGCAAAGGACCAGCATAATTAAACCAGAAAAGAACCAGCTTAAACCAGCATAAACCAGCAAAGGACCAGCTTAAACCAGCAAAGGACCATCTTACACCAGCAAAGGACCAGCATAAACCAGCAAAGGACCAGCTT
>NW_015507597.1:33044-34354 GCF_001515645.1 Sinocyclocheilus grahami
TGAGGCCGGTTGGATGTACTGCCAAATTCTCTGAAACGCCTTTGGAGATGGCTAATGGTAGAGAAATGAACGGCTTATGGTAGAGAAATGAACATTCAATTCATGGGCAACAGCTCTGGTGGACATTCCTGCAGTCAGCATGCCAATTGCACGCTCCCTTAAAACTTGCGACATCTGTGGCATTGTGCTGTGTGATAAAACTGCACATTTTAGAGTGGCCTTTTATTGTGGCCAGCCTAAGGCACGCCTGTGCAATAATCATGCTGTCTAATCAGCATCTTGATATGCTACACCTGTGAGGTGGATGGATTATCTCAGCAAAGGAGAAGTGCTCACTAACACAGATTTAGACAGATTTGTGAAACATATTTGATAGAAATAAGCCTTTTGTGTACATAGAAAAAGTCTTAGATCTTTGAGTTCAGCTCATGAAAAATGGGGGCAAAAACAAAAGTGTTGCGTTTATAATTTTGTTCAGTATATATAGTGATTTTTACAATGCAGATTGTGTCAAAGCAGCTTTACAATATTAAACAGTGAAATAGTGTGTCGAAATAGTTCTCCTCTGGCCAGATGAAACCAGCAGTTTAATTCTAGGTTGCAACAAAGTCAGATTGTGCAGAGGACTCATCTGGTTGCCGTGGGCTTGTCCTGATGGCCGTCGAGGTGACGTGGTCTTCACTGGGGATCTGTCTCTGAGGCTCATCTAGTTGTCCTGGGGCCCGTTTCAGAAAGGAGGTTAAGTGGAAACTCTGAGTATGTTAATCCTGAAATGAGGGAAACTCTGGGTTTTGTGTTTCAGAACGGGAGGTTTGTCAAACCCGAGAAAGCAGGGCAAGTCAAGCCCGTTTCTGAAAGAGAGGTAATCTATACTCAGAGTCAGTTACCATGGTAACTTACTCTGTGAACCTAACCCGGGGTGCATTTCCCAAAATAATCATTAGCTAACAATGGTAGTTAGTTCTTTCTAGTAGTTAGTTCTAGTAATTTTCAAAACCGGTAATATTTTCTGTTATACCGTTCCTGCGGTATGCGCTGTTTTTCATGTCTCTTCAAAGACTGAAAGTGTAGGAATCCCTCAGGTTGAGTGCAGTGTAGAGAGTAACACGACCCTCCTCCTCCTGTTAGCGCGAGCGAGCAGTCAGTCACGTGTGTGTATGACGGCCAGCCGCTTTTTGCAAGCAACTCGTCTCTGTTCTGGACTTGCACAAACTGCATTGCAATGCAATCCTTTTTCCAAAATGTCAAAATGTCGAAAATATGAAGTCTGTAAACGCCCGTTAACACAGGCCAGAGACGCTGAAGACGGA
>NW_015507597.1:34868-45327 GCF_001515645.1 Sinocyclocheilus grahami
AACATGTCAAATTACTGAAATGAAATGGAAAATGTCACAGTATACACTACTTTTTAAAAGTTTGGTGTCAATATGTTTTATTTTTTCTTCTATGTAAGAAATTAATACTTTCATTCAGCCAGGATGCATTAAATCGATCAAAAGACTATCAAATACATACTGTTCTTTTAAACTTTCTATTCGTCAAAAAATCCTGAAAAAAAAACCCCGCGGTTTACACAAAAATAATGCTTTTTGATGCTTCTTGAGCAGCAAATCAGCGTCTTAGAATGATTTCTGAAGGATCACGTGACACTGAAGACTGCAGCAACGATGCTGAAAATTCAGCTTTAACACAGGAATAAATTACATTTTAAAATATATTCAAATAGAATTTTACAGCATTGCTATTTTTACTGTATTGACCTTGGTTTAGCCTTCTCTCAAAAACAGTTTAATAGGCCTAATCTTAGCGATCCCAAACTTTTGAACAACTGTGTGTGTGTGTGTGTGTGTGAGAACCTGCACTTTCTGCCCTAATGCTAATCGGAATGAACAGTATCAGGATTTGACAACAGAATAGTTGTACATTAGACCAGCCAAACAGACAATCCTTTTTGGAAGGATAACCCTCAACACATGAGTCAAGGATTCAACGACGTCCTCATTATCAACAGGAAACACGGACAGCAGATAAAATGATTCAGGGATCGTTTATCAGACCAGCAGATATGATGATTCACTTTGGTTTGCAAGACCTGTATTCTTTCTTTGCAAACATGTGTTCATCGACTGCGGCAATCTTCAGAACTAAATGACACTAAGTGATGTGTAGAAGGGAAAACTGGCAATTTGCCTTGTATCCCAAATTTTAAGGATGCTGAAAACAACGGTAATAAGAGATAAAACAGTAACTCGAACTGCATTCTCTGTGCCGATTTTGTGAGGAAATCTCTGGGAATTGGTTTAAATTTATAAAAAAAAAAAAACATATCAAACTGATCATAGTAGTCAAGTCAAGTCACCATTATTTATATAGCGCTTTTTACAATGCAGACTGTGTCAAAGCAGATTTACAATATTAAACAGTGAAATAGTGTGTCGAAATAGTTCTCCTCTGGCCAGATGAAACCAGCAGTTTAATTCTAGGTTGCAACAAAGTCAGATTGTGCAGAGGACTCATCTGGTTGCCGTGGTCTTGTCCTGATGGCCGTCGAGGTGACGTGGTCTTCACTGGGGATCTGTCTCTGAGGCTCATCTAGTTGTCCTGGGGCCCGTTTCAGAAAGGAGGTTAAGTGGAAACTCTGAGTATGTTAATCCTGAAATGAGGGAAACTCTGGGTTTTGTGTTTCAGAACGGGAGGTTTGTCAAACCCGAGAAAGCAGGGCAAGTCAAGCCCGTTTCTGAAAGAGAGGTAACCTATACTCAGAGTCAGTTACCATGGTAACTTACTCTGTGAACCTAACCCGGGGTGCATTTCCCAAAATAATCATTAGCTAACAATGGTAGTTAGTTCTTTCTAGTAGTTAGTTCTAGTAATTTTCAAAACCGCTAATATTTTCTGTTATACCGTTCCTGCGGTATGTGCTGTTTTTCATGTCTCCTCAAAGACTGAAAGTGTAGGAATCCCTCGGGTTGAGTGCAGTGTAGAGAGTAACACGACCCTCCTCCTCCTGTTAGCGCGAGCGAGCAGTCAGTCACGTGTGTGTAGGACGGCCGAACTTAAGGAGCTTCCCCTGGAACTTACGCGATAGGCAACCAGCCGCTTTTTGTCTTATTGCAAGCAACTCGTCTCTGTTCTGGACTTGCACAAACTGCATTGCAATGCAATCCTTTTTCCAAAATGTCATGTATGTGAAAATATGAAGTCTGTAAACGCCCGTTAACACAGGCCAGAGACGCTGAAGACGGACGCACAGAGAAAAATACACTCAAAATCACTCACTGTTCATGATGCACGAGCTATTGGAAGAAAGTCCTCAATATTGATTTGGGGGTTTATATGAATGTGTTTCTGAGGGGAAAAGTTTACGTGGTATTTTATTTTCATCTGGTCGCTGTATAGTTCATATTAAAGCAGTGTTTCAGTGCAGCTTTTATGGCGGTAACCAAGGAAACGCAGTATCTGCTGCTCCATGAGCGCCTCCTGCTGTCAGAGAGTGAATCTGCATCTCATTCAGAGCTTCTGCTGTTTGCTTCGTTCAGGCATGTAGTATAATTTCACAAAGCTAGTCAGAACATTCTGTTTTTGCTTCAAATTGGGTTATTATTAAATCAAATTATGTATAAGAAATTATATGTATAACAAAAATCATTTAAAAATAACACATTTTAGAGCTGTAACGACAATACCGTGATGCAGTGATATTTTTGCTTAAGGTTATCATACCGTCAAAATCTCATACCGGCCCATGCCTAGTGCTCATCTGCAGTTCTTTTAGAACATTTTCCTGTCACATATTAAATAGACATTTAGTAATCAGGGATTTCTTGCCTACTCTTTTATGAATACTGAGGTTTCGAACATACTTCTTCAGTACTCTTTTCTCCTACTATAAAGTAGGTAAGTAGGCATATTAGAATGCAAATTAAGTATACATACGTCCGAATCTCACGAGAATTAGTGCAATATTTGCCTACTCTTTTATGAATACTGCGGGTTTAAACATACTCATTCACTCGCCTACTGCTTTTTGCCTACTATATAGTAGGGAAGTATGCCATTTCGGACGCAGCCATGCAAAACGTGCCTCCAGGACCAGGGTTTGGGAACTACTGATCTAACCTGTCAGTTGTGCAGAAACGTTTGCATTCATCATTTGCATTTGATGAATTTATGCATGAGCAGGATGATACGAAGACATTGGAAGAGGTTTATGAAGCTGGGAAGAAGTATCAGAGAGAAAGTGATTTTTTTTGCAGTATAGTTTGAATAGATTATGCTTAGTAACAATCACCAACCAAAAAACACCCAAAATATATTCGTCCAGAAGAAAATATGTAATAGATGCCCAGGGGTTGTCCCACTCGGTGACCCTATTCTGACTTCTGTACAAAAAGGACTAAAATACTCTCTAACTGGTGCATTGTTGAAGGTAAGATGGTGTTATCAATGCGCATGTGTGCTATGCAAGTGCACCGTCCTCTGATGTCACACTTGTTTTAAATGATAGATGCATCAACCTACTGTGAGCAGTGCCCACTGTGTGGAATATTTTATCACTTCCTAGATTGGAAAGACCCACAACTTTCATGACTAAATCATCCTTAATAGGGATGTGCCTGAATAGCGAATCCGTATTCGGAAAGGCACGGAAAACGAATAATGCGTTGTACGGAGCCACTAAAGGGACATGGTTAGCCGCTTGCTAGCAGTTGCCTTTTACATAACAGTACATAACATTTCACTTACCACATAAACAGAGAGAGGTAAGGAGAGATGACTGAAGTCCTCAATATTGATTTGGGGGTTTATATGAATGTGTTTCTGAGGGGAAAAGTTTACGTGGTATTTTATTTTCATCTGGTCGCTGTATAGTTCATATTAAAGCAGTGTTTCAGTGCAGCTTTTATGGCGGTAACCAAGGAAACGCAGTATCTGCTGCTCCATGAGCGCCTCCTGCTGTCAGAGAGTGAATCTGCATCTCATTCAGAGCTTCTGCTGTTTGCTTCGTTCAGGCATGTAGTATAATTTCACAAAGCTAGTCAGAACATTCTGTTTTTGCTTCAAATTGGGTTATTATTAAATCAAATTATGTATAAGAAATTATATGTATAACAAAAATCATTTAAAAATAACACATTTTAGAGCTGTAACGACAATACCGTGATGCAGTGATATTTTTGCTTAAGGTTATCATACCGTCAAAATCTCATACCGGCCCATGCCTAGTGCTCATCTGCAGTTCTTTTAGAACATTTTCCTGTCACATATTAAATAGACATTTAGTAATCAGGGATTTCTTGCCTACTCTTTTATGAATACTGAGGTTTCGAACATACTTCTTCAGTACTCTTTTCTCCTACTATAAAGTAGGTAAGTAGGCATATTAGAATGCAAATTAAGTATACATACGTCCGAATCTCACGAGAATTAGTGCAATATTTGCCTACTCTTTTATGAATACTGCGGGTTTAAACATACTCATTCACTCGCCTACTGCTTTTTGCCTACTATATAGTAGGGAAGTATGCCATTTCGGACGCAGCCATGCAAAACGTGCCTCCAGGACCAGGGTTTGGGAACTACTGATCTAACCTGTCAGTTGTGCAGAAACGTTTGCATTCATCATTTGCATTTGATGAATTTATGCATGAGCAGGATGATACGAAGACATTGGAAGAGGTTTATGAAGCTGGGAAGAAGTATCAGAGAGAAAGTGATTTTTTTTGCAGTATAGTTTGAATAGATTATGCTTAGTAACAATCACCAACCAAAAAACACCCAAAATATATTCGTCCAGAAGAAAATATGTAATAGATGCCCAGGGGTTGTCCCACTCGGTGACCCTATTCTGACTTCTGTACAAAAAGGACTAAAATACTCTCTAACTGGTGCATTGTTGAAGGTAAGATGGTGTTATCAATGCGCATGTGTGCTATGCAAGTGCACCGTCCTCTGATGTCACACTTGTTTTAAATGATAGATGCATCAACCTACTGTGAGCAGTGCCCACTGTGTGGAATATTTTATCACTTCCTAGATTGGAAAGACCCACAACTTTCATGACTAAATCATCCTTAATAGGGATGTGCCTGAATAGCGAATCCGTATTCGGAAAGGCACGGAAAACGAATAATGCGTTGTACGGAGCCACTAAAGGGACATGGTTAGCCGCTTGCTAGCAGTTGCCTTTTACATAACAGTACATAACATTTCACTTACCACATAAACAGAGAGAGGTAAGGAGAGATGACTGATAGGATGATGGTGAATGATTTGCACATCCTGAGCACCACTGACAAACATCTAATCTTGTGAAATGTGTGGTAAGTAGTGCCGCTCCGTAGTAGAGTAGGCTACGTGTGAACGCGAATCTTGAAAGTGAAAGTAAAAAGCCAACGCGCATTTATAAGTGATCTCAATGTCCTGCATATTAATAACGGCTCCCTGATGCCCGCAATTTATATACAGGATAATTACCCAACGACATAATTGTGAAAGAAAGCATTTAAATATATATTTTCTCGTATATCACGTATTTATTCCCTTTAGGGGTGCCGTAGTACACGTCAATACCTTTCTGAATACCGGATTTGGGCACATCCCTAATCCTTAACATACCCTTGTGCCTTAAAACACTTCTTTAAGTAAGTAGCAGTAGAGCTTTTAAAAATCCAGAGTTACAAAAACAGGTGTGACACATGCATACTTGCACTCACAGATCACGAGTGAAGTATGGAATGAAGTATTCCTTCATTACTTGTTGATCACCCCCAGGTGGTGATCATTGATTTACACAAAAAAGGTGTTTTCCATTCATCAAGTTTGACTGCTGTGATACTCCCCGCTGGCTAATTGCAGTTACATTAACATTTATGTATTCGGCAGACACTTTTATCCAAAGCAACTCTGCACTGCGTTCATGTAAATGTAGCAAATGTAAATACAATGCTATATTTTGTTTTTAGGTGGTAGACGATCTATTTGTGCTATCATCAAAATGTCATTTTCGGGCTCCTTCTGATAAGCAAAAACACACGGCTAAAACATTCATGTTTCAAAGGCTGTATCAGAAATCTCAGAAATTATGGTTACAAAGGACAGACTCGGAAAGAAAAACTATTCCAAAAGAAGGTAGGGTTTGTTAGTCAAAAACACCCAACTGTGTGTGTTATTAACAAGATAACATTTCTAAAAGGATACTTATTTTGTTAGATTGAGGTCGTTAGAAAGTTATGCAAAGAATATGGGTTGAACTCTTGCAGTGACCTCCTTCTGAGGTTGTCAAATGAAATGAAATCCAGTCTCACATACGACTAGGGTGCCTCTGGTAAGCTTGAATGAAGGAAATATCCACTTAGAAGGAACACTTAATAATACTTCAATATATCTATTTAAAAAAATGTTATTCTCCACATGTAGCGTGATCTGAACCCTAAACACGTTTTGTCAAACAAGCCGGTTTTGTCCACTTTCAAGGCATCGCTAGTTCACGGTTTCACTACAGAAGCCGACACGCACGCTTGTTATTTGTGAACAGAAGCTGATAAGTCCATTTTAGCAAATCAGCACGCCGTATTCAGGTCAGGTGACAAGGCCACTTTGAAAAGACGTGCTAGCTGAGAGGAGTTTCGTCAAAGCTGACTGAAAGTGATCGAGGATGGATAATTTTGACGAACTTGATGAACCCGTGAGTACATCGCTTGTCAGGAGGCTGATCTGGACCATGTATTGCATGGTCACACCTGCATCACCTTGGTGCATACATTTAGCATACTGTAGCATCCAACACAGAATTAGCCAAATGTGGCAAGCGACCTTACACTAAACAGATGGATCCAGATATTAATGGTCACACAGTGACAGGTTCATTGGATCACTATGTGTTGTATGACCGGTTTCATGAATCCAATACAAAAGACATCATACGTGTTGAGGAGGCCTACACTATTACCCCAGTTTGCAGGGAGAGTGAATACACTGAAAAAATGCCAATGGGAATGTATGTTTCTCATCTGAACAGATTTTAGTCTTGTGCCATTCCTTTAATGTTGAAGATGTTCAACCTTTTAGAATTAATCATGTTGAAATGTAAGAAATTAGTGATGTTTTCTCTGGAAACGCCCCCCCCTTGGGAAAGCACGGGGGATCACTATAGTGTGATGGTAATTAAAACTTTGAACTGAAATGCCATTGAGAAACAGTAGTCCCTTTGAACATATTTTCACTGAGGTAACGTTTTCATGTACAGACTTTTATCATGCAACCCAATAGAAAAAAAACATCTTTATCTGATTGACAGCACATGTGCTTCAAATACTCAGAACACCACCAAATATAGAAATGCGCTGCAAATATGGAGCCGGATCAGCCTCAAAAATAATTAATTTACCAAACAAAACTCAAATGCACAGCACAATTCACATTTACAAAATCCAGTTCGTAATTTCAAAATACAATTCATAAATACACAAGTAAAAGCATAAATATTCCCCCAAATGCATCTTACCTACATACATTTAAAATGTTTACACAAATATGTATATATAAAGTTCTTGAATTAATTTGAATCACATGCTTATGAATGATGTTACATGTATTTATGGATCGTTGAACCTGCATTTGCAAATCGTCACACGTGCTTTAAATGTGTGTGTGGCATTTCTGAGACTTTCCTGACAGTTTAAGATTCATAAGTATATTTTTTTGGAGGATGTTCTGTTTAGCCAATCGCTATGCTTCAGACACGGGTCACGACGAGGCGTTCCCCATAGCGACCCCTAGAGGACGCAGTTCGAAGTTCCCATGAAAGGGAACTGTTTTTTCACACAAAAACAAACCTTCTCTCCGTCTGAACAGCTGAAAGAATTCATACTGGACTGACGGTGTACTACTGTACTCGGTGTGAAAGGTTATTTGCACATGGAGGTAGTCTCAAATGCTTTGTGCGTGTTCACATTACATTCATTGAATGTATGACCGCTACTCAACCGCGTGTGGTTACAGGTAGCCTACATTTGGACTCGGAGGCAACATATTGCGACGAAATGGATCATTTATGCTTTTCACTTCGGCTAAAAGAGTCACATTGAGGGAGTATTATGATGTTTTTTTTTCATGCAGCTCAATAAAGCAGAACTTGATGAAGCAGAACACACTCGATTAATTGACTTGGGTTTGTTCTGCAACTGCTGACACATGCTCTAACCACAATTTTGTAGCTTGATAATTAAGTAATTTTCTATAGCCTAAGTTCAATGATTGATCTGATGTGACCGTTAAAAATATGCATGTCTGCACTTCATAATAACTTATTTTTTTGTCTGTATGATGACTTTTAAAAATATATTCAAGTTGCTGTGTGACAGCTTTGTAAAATAATCATTAAGCATTGTTTCAGTAAATTTAATTTTCATTTTTTAAAATTCATATTTTCAGGTTCTTGGACGTGTAAAGAAACCAATCAAAGATCTGCGCTGAGGGATGAAGGACACAGGGATCTGGCCACTTATTTCCCTTTCAAGGGAATCAACAGTAGTTATTTTTTCACAGGTTAATATAATTAACAGTAGTCCTCTTTTTAAAATTGTGTTATAACATAAACGTATGCATTTAGCAGACGCTTTTATCCAAAGCAACTTACAATGCATTCAAGCTGTACATTTGATTAGTATGTGTTTTCCTTGGAAATCGAACCCAAAACCTTGGGTCACAATGCTCTACTGAGCCACAGGAACACAGAAGAGTAGCATAACCATATTTTCATTTTGGAGCACACTCTTAATTCTACACTTGTAGACTGTCCTCCAGAAAATTACATGGCCAAAACTAACGGAGGACGATGGTGATGACGAGTGTGACATAACCGTAGAGAAGCTTACGCTCATTCTGGCTATATGCGCACTTTTATTGAGGAAGGTAAGAGCTTTTGTTGTGGATTTTTCTTGGGTGCGGCCAATGAAGTGGAGAAGCAGAGTTCCAGATGTCAAAATAAGACTTTATTTAACAAAGAAATAAAGCCGGGAAGACAGTCACAGCATTCCAAATCATTCCAAAGTCTTTGTTTGTCAGCTTATATTATATACCTTTTGTTCTCTCCAAATTTGGTCATTTTCAGTTTTTTCTTTGTTCCGGTTACTTTTTATTGGTTATAGATACCTGATTTGCTACAATTGTTTCCAACTCTTTTGGCCTTGTTTTCTAATTGGTTGGTAGTGTGGTCATACGAGATGTGTACGTCACATCCATCCACCTGTTCCTGATAGCATATTAATTTATATATTGATTACTTTCATTTTCACATAATACTGCAATAAAATTACACAATACTTTTTCATGAGTATTGAGGATGCATGTTTTCTGCAACTCTGAAATTTCAAGACTTGCAGACTTCTCACCGTTTCTATGCTGACTATTTAGAAATATCTGCAGAAAACTGTGAATGGATTTAGATCAAATGTGTTTTTTCCTGTGTTCTTGCTCGTAGGCTTGCATATTTGTTAAATGTTGTATTCACACAAATAATACACAAATAATAAATTGCCACGTTGTATGCTGATAGAATCAATAGTATTTATAATGAATGTTGCAAAAAATGATGTTGTATTCAAAACAGTATATAGAGTGATATAAAAATGTTATGCAAGATTTGACCTCCTAGTTCATAATCAGGTGTGGTTTAGTAATGCTTCAATGTTTAATGCATTGTTTTTTAGAGTGAGAGGTGATCATGGAGGGGAAATGTGGGAGTGGCCCAGCTAATGTTTTCAGTTCCTGGAACTGACTATAATAGCTTTATTGCTGGTAATAGTGTCCATAATCAAAGGTAATTCGAATTATATGTTGCTCTTTGTTGCTAACAATTGTGTTTTTATTTGAACCTCATTGTTATGATGGCAGCAGATCTAAAATATGTCTAAAATGTAAAAGAACAAAATTATACATAACAATTTAGACAAACATTATTAATAGGTACAATAGCATTTCATTTGTTTATTCTTTTAGCGTTGCAACATCATTATAATATATATAATGACAGTCTGTCTACATGCTATTTTTAAAACACAGAATAGAGCATCTGTGGCGTGATGTCTACATTGGAGTTACAAGTGTTTTTCGAAACATCCTCCGCACCTTGGAAGAGAATCACCTGTTAGACATCAGCAACAGCATCCATTTATTCTGCTGCCATTTTGTTTTTCCTGCCACGCATCCAGGTGCACAGGTCTGGATGACTTTTCTGATGGGTGGGACAACCATCCCATGAGGACTGAACAAAATCTCGCACACAATCAGTTGTGGCAAGTGGGTCAGCTCCAAAACCCAATTCAGTGCACAGGTCGGACATTAGCCGAGATGGCGGATAAAAAACAAAAGAGGAAAACGTCTGCGGAACAAAAGAAGGCTTACGAGAAGGCAAGTAGGATCCGTGTATTGTCGGATCAGCTTTACAGAACTCGAGGAGCGAAAGGCCTGCGATCGGACGCCGAGGTTGCTTTGTTTCTTCTCGATAGGTGAGTAACATTGGTTTTGCTTTGTTTCACAGAACTAATCGTTGCCTGGGTTGCGTACGTATGTGTGGGGCGGAGCTATCAAAATAGGGGCAAGAAAATACCCCTTTTGGGGTAGGGTCGTGTTTGTTTTGGTGATTTGAAATATCAACATTGGCTACCAGAAATCACTTACCCCACCTTTAAATTTAAATGAACTACTCAGCTAGGCTTTAATCAGTCTCAAATAAAATCTATTCAAATCAGTTTTCTTCCAAGTAAACCAATGGTTAGCTGGGCCGGTGTGTGCTGTGATTGGTTAGCTGGG
>NW_015507597.1:46729-52853 GCF_001515645.1 Sinocyclocheilus grahami
TGTTGTGGATTTTTCTTGGGTGCGGCCAATGAAGTGGAGAAGCAGAGTTCCAGATGTCAAAATAAGACTTTATTTAACAAAGAAATAAAGCCGGGAAGACAGTCACAGCATTCCAAATCATTCCAAAGTCTTTGTTTGTCAGCTCATATTATATACCCCTTGTTCTCTCCAAATTTGGTCATTTTCTGTTTTTTCTTTGTTCCGGTTATTTTTTATTGGTTATAGATACCTGATTTGCCACAATTTTGTTTCCAACCCTTTTGGCCTTGTTTTCTAATGGTGGAATGTGGTCTGATCAGCCATTTTTAAAAAAAGGCTTTTATTTCATTGGTTGGTAGTGTGGTCATACGAGATGTGTGCGTCACATCCATCCACCTGCTCCTGATAATATTAGATTATTTCATGTTTACGTCTACTGTCTACTGAAAGGTCCACTGTCTAATGAAAGAAAAGACCATTATACGTGTTCCTAATAATATTACATTATTTCAAGTTCACAGGTGTACTTTCTAATGAAAGGTTCACTGTCTAATGAAAAGACTATTATTCGTTCTATGACATCCAGGGTTAACATAATTCAGCATATTAATTTATATATTGATTACTTTCATTTTCACATAATACTGCAATAAAATTACACAATACTTTTTCATGAGTATTGAGGATGCATGTTTTCTGCAACTCTGAAATTTCAAGACTTGCAGACTTCTCACCGTTTCTATGCTGACTATTTAGAAATATCTGCAGAAAACTGTGAATGGATTTAGATCAAATGTGTTTTTTCCTGTGTTCTTGCTCGTAGGCTTGCATATTTGTTAAATGTTGTATCCACACAAATAATAAATTGCCACGTTGTATGCTGATAGAATCAATAGTATTTATAATGAATGTTGCAAAAAATGATGTTGTATTCAAAACAGTATATAGAGTGATATAAAAATGTTATGCAAGATTTGACCTCCTAGTTCATAATCAGGTGTGGTTTAGTAATGCTTCAATGTTTAATGCATTGTTTTTTAGAGTGAGAGGTGATCATGGAGGGGAAATGTGGGAGTGGCCCAGCTAATGTTTTCAGTTCCTGGAACTGACTATAATAGCTTTATTGCTGGTAATAGTGTCCATAATCAAAGGTAATTCGAATTATATGTTGCTCTTTGTTGCTAACAATTGTGTTTTTATTTGAACCTCATTGTAATGATGGCAGCAGATCTAAAATATGTCTAAAATGTAAAAGAACAAAATTATACATAACAATTTAGACAAACATTATTAATAGGTACAATAGCGTTTCATTTGGACTGATATATATAATATATATATAATATATAATTATATAATATATATAATGACAGTCTGTCTACATGCTATTTTTAAAACACAGAATATAGCATCTGTGGCGTGATGTCTACATTGGAGTTACAAGTGTTTTTCGAAACATCCTCCGCACCTTGGAAGAGAATCACCTGTTAGACATCAGCAACAGCATCCATTTATTCTGCTGCCATTTTGTTTTTCCTGCCACGCATCCAGGTGCACAGGTCTGGATGACTTTTCTGATGGGTGGGACAACCATCCCATGAGGACTGAACAAAATCTCGCACACAATCAGTTGTGGCAAGTGGGTCAGCTCCAAAACCCAATCATGGACCCTGAGGTAAATTTCCTGCCAACCAATCAATTCACATAGTTTAAAGGGGTCATAGGATGCCCATTTTCCACAAGTTGATATGATTCTTTAGGGTCTTAATGAAAAGTCTGTAACATAGTTTGGTTCAAATTTCTCAATGGTAGTGTAAAAACACCTCTTTTCAGAGCAAGCAGTTTTTGTAGCATTTCCCTTTAAATGTTAATGAGCTCTGCTGATCGTGGGAGGGGCCTGTCTGTGTGACGTCACTCAGGGCGGAGCTAAAGTAAGACGCCAGTCCAGTCTGTGCTGAAACGCTACTGTCAATCAAACTATCGTGGGAGGGGCTTGTCTGTGTGACGTCACTCAGGGTGGAGCTAAGATAAGACACCAGTCCAGTCTGTGCTGAAACACTACTGTCAATCAAACTATCGTGGGAGGGGCTTGTCTGTGTGACGTCACTCAGGGTGGAGCTAAGATAAGACACCAGTCCAGTCTGTGCTGAAACACTACTGTCAATCAAACTATCGTGGGAGGGGCCTGTCTGTGTGACGTCACACAGACAGGCATCTGAGATGGGCTCGTTTTGAAAAAGGGGAAAACAATTAACCAGATTTTTTTTTAAAACACTGGGTGGATTTTTATCATTAGAGGGAGGTTGTGTACACACACTGCCAACACACATTTCAGTTCAAACAACATGTAAAAGTGAATTTTGCATCCTATGACCCCTTTAAAGGTGGGGTATGTATTTTTTCAAAAACGCTTTAGAAAACTGAGTCGGGCCGAGTACCAAAACAAACCTGTAGCCAATCAGCAGTAAGGGGCGTGTCTACTTATGATTTGAGAGTGCTCAGTGCACAGGACGGACATTAGCGAGCCGAGCGACAGAAAAATAGAGATGGCGGATAAAAAACAACAGAGGAAAACGTTTGTGGAACAAAAGAAGGCTTACGAGAAGGCAAGAAGTAGGACCCGTGTAAATATCGGATTAGCTTTACAGAACTCAAGGAGCGAGAAGGCCTGCAATCGGACGCCGAGTTTGCTTTATTTCTTCTCGATAGGTGAGTAACATTGGCTTTGCTTTGTTTCAAAGAACTAATTGTTGCCTGGGTTGTGTACGTATGTGTGGGGCGGAGCTATCAAAATAGGGGCGAGACCCTTTTGGGGTAGGGGCTTGTTTGTTTTGGTGATTTCAAATATCAACATTGGCTACCAGAAATCACTTACCCCACCTTTAAATTAAAATTAAAGGGATCATATGATGCGATTTCAAGTGTTCCTTTCTCTTTGTGAAATGCTTTTGTCATTTAAAATAAAATATTATTGTGTGAGAGATTAATATTTTATTTTAACATAACTTCTTGTACTGAAACCCATAACTTGTGCACAAAAAATGTCTCAATGTAGATTTTGGTGAGCTTAATATAGGTACGTTTACCCTACACACTGGCGATCAAATGTTTGAAATAAGACTTTTTATTTAGGCCTATATAGTTTTTGAAAGAAGGATGAATTTGTTTGATCAAAAAATTTTTTTTTTTAATATTACACTTAAAATACTGGTTTTCTATTAAAGATATTTTCAAATGTAATGTATTTCTGTGATGTGCAGCTGTATTTTCAGCATCATTACTCCAGTCTTCAGTGTCACATGATCTTCAGAAATCAGTATAATATGCTGTTTTGCTGCCTAATTATTATCAGTAATTATTTGTGATCAGTTAAGCTATTACTAATGGTTTATAGGCCTACTGAAAACTGTTTTCACTTAATATTTTTGTGGAAATTGTGATGCTTCAACTTTTTCATGATTATTTGATGACTACAAAGTTAAAGAACAGCATTTATTTGAAATATAATTAATTTATTATTATATATTATAATTAATTAAGTATAAATAACTTTACTGTCACTTAGATCAATTTAATGCAACCTTGTTGAATAAAAGTATTAATTTACACACACACACACATATATATATATATATACACATCGGAAATATTTCTTGAGCAAAAAATAAGCATATTAGAATGATTTCTAAAGGACCAATAGAAAGGCACCATACAAACAGTCCACACTCTGCTCTACATTCCAAGTCTTTTAAGCAGAGCATTGTGTCATATGGACTGATATTATGGTAGGTATTTAACGTCATATTAAACTGTCCCTCTAAAAGAGATGAAAAATTCTAATCTAATAAAAATTCTTCTAAATTATTCACCATTTGTCATATAAACCAGAAATTACCAATTATAATGTAAAAAAAGTATGTCATTCATTAATGTTAATTATAATAATTTTAATTTAAAAAAAATAGATATCATTTTTATTTCTGAATTGTGTTATATGTTAGCTGGTGGGTTTATGGTGTGGTGTGCAGCTCTGTGCCAGAAAGTCCAGGGCCACTTTTTAGCCCCAGTCCGCCCTGGGCCTGGTTCCATAGTAAAAGAACAGAACATCGCAATTAGACATTAAAATAATAGTTGTACTAATAGGACGTAATCCGACTTGTGTGTCAGTCAAGGTAAGCAGAAAAAATGCACCGGATCTTCGAATAATAGTACATTAAACGGTCATAGCAATCGAGATAGGAACGCAATGTATCCGCAAGACACAGACAGCACATTGTGCGGCAGCGGTTGTATCGTTTCATCGTATCGTGTTTGTATGGGGAGAGAGAGCAAGCACAAATCTCGGATTGCACCAGCCAGTCGTTGTATGGGCCGACCACCGAATGGGTTCAGAAGCATACAGTATGTGCATATTTGCGCTCGGACTGTGATTTCTATCTTTTCACAGACAAGTAATTCACCTCGCTGTCACTACAATGACACAGAAACATTTATGAATTAATGGTATAAATTAACGATTTCCCTCTTTTTTCATCATGCAGACTGCACGTCTCCCCTCTCATGCTCTTGCGTCCCCACACTTTAAAAACCTCTGCTTTATTCCACTTCGTTTTTGGTCTGGTTTGACCAGCTAACAGTGTAATTGTGGCCCATACGTGAACAGGACCAGAGGGTAAAATTTAATTTGAGATGTTTTTCAATATACAAGTTTATGTTTGTAGAATATATTATTATTATTTGAATATGTATGTGAGTGTGTTTTGGTTGGAATAGTTTGAAAAAGCTAAAAGGTACCTTTCTTCGTGTTCTGCCAAAAAGAAAGAATAGTCGTTTGATTCTTTTTTTGAGTCGCCATTGCCTTGCTCTGTCGTCCACTCTGTGCTACACTGACCGTTTTTTTTTTAATTGCTGTCACGCTCAAGGGCTGTAAAATAGTTTAGGATTAAGTGAGTGGAGAGAGATGTCAGTCAAAATCGCTTACTGTAAACAGTGACAGTGGCCAACTAAAACGATCAACATTTACTTAATTTCTCATTTTCTCATATCACATTTCCCCTGAACTCCTTGGCAAAATTCCTGGGACTTAAGGACAAAACATTCTGGGCTAGATTAAAATCATTCAGGGCTCTTAGCCCTAGCGGCGCCCATGGTATGTACTAATCAATTGTCATTGCAGATGGCGCCGCAGATGGCAGCCATGGTTTGTCGCTCCTTGGTACTTGTACTTTTTTTGTTTGTTTGTCCTGTCTTAAGCAATTTTTTACCGATCAGCTTTACTAGGAACGAACTCCTGGACATCAGAAATAGCACACCAAATAACTTTCTGCCGACATTTGAGCATTCAGATGTTTTACTGGACATTTTAGTCGGAGGAGCTGCATTCCTATATACAAGCGCTCCAGGCGACGCAAGCGAGGGAAGCACACTGGCGCGCTCGTCAGCACTGTTTTAGGACTCCGCTGCCGAGCATTCATCTGGTGAATCTCCCCTCCCTAGCAAATAAATCAGACGAACTACGACTCCTCACCCACACAAACAAGGACTTTTTAAACTCTGCTGCGCTCTGCTTCACGGAAACCTGGCTGAACAGAGCCATCCCGGACAGCGCGTTACATCTAACGGGCTTCCAGCACTTCAGCGCGGACCGCGTCACGGAGTCATCGTGGAAAACGAGAGGCGGTGGATTATGTTTTTATATCAATGAAGGCTGGTGTACAGACGTGACCGTTTTAAAGGTGTGCTGCCCAAATTTGGAAGCTCTTTTCGTTAACTGTAAGCCTTTTTATTCACCACAGGAGTTTTCCTAATTTATTCTGGTGAGTGCCTACATACCTCCTGACGCACGTGTGAGCACCGTGCTAGAACTGTTGGCCGATCAGATCACACACACAGAATAACGTTATCCGTACTCTTTTATTATCGTCCTCTGTGATTTTAATAAAGCTAATCTTACCCGTGAACTGCCTAAATATAGACACAACATCACATGCCCCACCAGAGACAGCAATATACTGGACCACTGCTACACTGTTTTAAAGGATGCATACCACTCTGTCCCCCGAGCAGCGCTGGGACTCTCTGATCACTGTTTGGTTCATCTTCTACCAGCCTACAGGCAGAAACTCAAATCTGCTAAGCCTGTAGT
>NW_015507597.1:53928-57319 GCF_001515645.1 Sinocyclocheilus grahami
TTTGAAAAAGCTAAAAGGTACCTTTCTTCGTGTTCTGCCAAAAAGAAAGAATAGTCGTTTGATTCTTTTTTTGAGTCGCCATTGCCTTGCTCTGTCGTCCACTCTGTGCTACACTGACCGTTTTTTTTTTAATTGCTGTCACGCTCAAGGGCTGTAAAATAGTTTAGGATTAAGTGAGTGGAGAGAGATGTCAGTCAAAATCGCTTACTGTAAACAGTGACAGTGGCCAACTAAAACGATCAACATTTACTTAATTTCTCATTTTCTCATATCACATTTCCCCTGAACTCCTTGGCAAAATTCCTGGGACTTAAGGACAAAACATTCTGGGCTAGATTAAAATCATTCAGGGCTCTTAGCCCTAGCGGCGCCCATGGTATGTACTAATCAATTGTCATTGCAGATGGCGCCGCAGATGGCAGCCATGGTTTGTCGCTCCTTGGTACTTGTACTTTTTTTGTTTGTTTGTCCTGTCTTAAGCAATTTTTTACCGATCAGCTTTACTAGGAACGAACTCCTGGACATCAGAAATAGCACACCAAATAACTTTCTGCCGACATTTGAGCATTCAGATGTTTTACTGGACATTTTAGTCGGAGGAGCTGCATTCCTATATACAAGCGCTCCAGGCGACGCAAGCGAGGGAAGCACACTGGCGCGCTCGTCAGCACTGTTTTAGGACTCCGCTGCCGAGCATTCATCTGGTGAATCTCCCCTCCCTAGCAAATAAATCAGACGAACTACGACTCCTCACCCACACAAACAAGGACTTTTTAAACTCTGCTGCGCTCTGCTTCACGGAAACCTGGCTGAACAGAGCCATCCCGGACAGCGCGTTACATCTAACGGGCTTCCAGCACTTCAGCGCGGACCGCGTCACGGAGTCATCGTGGAAAACGAGAGGCGGTGGATTATGTTTTTATATCAATGAAGGCTGGTGTACAGACGTGACCGTTTTAAAGGTGTGCTGCCCAAATTTGGAAGCTCTTTTCGTTAACTGTAAGCCTTTTTATTCACCACAGGAGTTTTCCTAATTTATTCTGGTGAGTGCCTACATACCTCCTGACGCACGTGTGAGCACCGTGCTAGAACTGTTGGCCGATCAGATCACACACACAGAATAACGTTATCCGTACTCTTTTATTATCGTCCTCTGTGATTTTAATAAAGCTAATCTTACCCGTGAACTGCCTAAATATAGACACAACATCACATGCCCCACCAGAGACAGCAATATACTGGACCACTGCTACACTGTTTTAAAGGATGCATACCACTCTGTCCCCCGAGCAGCGCTGGGACTCTCTGATCACTGTTTGGTTCATCTTCTACCAGCCTACAGGCAGAAACTCAAATCTGCTAAGCCTGTAGTAAAAACTGTAAAGAGATGGACTGCTGAAGCAGAGCAGGATTTACAGGCCTGCTTCGAACTTACAGATTGGAGTGTTTTTGAGGTTGCAGCTACTGATCTGGATGAGCTTACTGACACCGTGACATCCTACATCAGTTTCTGTGAGGACATGTGTGTTCCCACCAGGACTTATTTATCATTTAACGACGACGAACCTCGGTTCAGTGCAAAACTCAAACAGCTTTGCCAGGCCAAAGAGGACGCTTACAGGAGTGGGGACAAAGACTTGTACAAACAGGCCAAATAGACACTGAATAGGGAGATAAGAGTGGCAAAGTTAAACTACTTTGAAAAGCTAAAAAACAGCTTTCAAGTAATGACTCTACATCAGTGTGGAAAGGCCTGAAAGCCATCACCAGCTACAAGACCCCATCGCCCAGCACTGAGGCCAATCAACAACTGGCTGAAGCCCTGAACGAGTTTTACTGCAGGTTTGAAAAGACTGGTCTGACACCCCTCATTCTGACCGTCACACAGCACAGCCATCAACACCCTCCCCATCCCTCCCCCTACTGTTTCTGTTTCTGATGTATGCAAAGTCTTCAGGAAGCAGAAGATAAGGAAAGTCAAAGGCCCAGACGGTGTCTCTCCAGCCTGTGCTGTCCAGCTATCATCCATCTTCACACTGATCTTCAACAGATCACTGGAGCTGTGTGAAGTCCCCTCCTGCTTCAAACGCTCCATCATCCCTGTACTCAAGAAACCAAAAATCACAGGACTTAATGACTACAGCTCGATCTGTCAGTGGATCACCAGCTTCCGGACAGACAGGCAGCAGCTAGTGAGGCTGGGAAAATACACATCCAGCACCTGCACCATCAGCACCGGAGCTCCTCAGGGCTGCGTTCTCTCCCCACTGCTCTTCTCCCTCTACACACATGACTGCTCTGTCAAGCTCCTGAAGTTTGCAGACGACACCACAGTCATCGTCCTCATCCCTCACCCAAGTATTTGAGCAGCTGGCTGTCTGGGGCTGGACTATACATCGTTTCAGCATCGATATCGCCATGTGTGCATCTGCGATAGTCACATCGCAGGATCATTTTCGCGACAGGCTTATGTCGTGCCACAGCTAGAGGCCGTCTTCACTGGATGCAACTAAGCAACCATTGCAAATCATGTGAACTTTGATTCTATTTATGACGTACTGACAAAGTTTTGTAAAAAACATTATTGTGACGAGAGGGGCGGGGCCGAGAGCCGCGGGAACGGAGCGAGGCCGGTGGAGTAATTGATAATGAGCGACACCTGCACCACTCACCGGTCTCGAGTCTCACGGAGGAGCTCCGGAAGGATATAAAGGAGGAGTGATGACAGGGAAAGACGAGAGAGGACCAGGCCTGGATTTTATTTTGTGTTTTGGTTTTGTTTGTGCTCGACAGTCGTCCGCAAGGGGCTGTCGCGCTGTTTTGAGTTTATTTTATTATTAAAGTTTGTTTAAATGTTCGCCGGTTCCTGCCTCCTTCTACAAACGTTGTTACATTGGTGCCGAAACCCGGGAGGAAGGAGGGGCACGCTGCCAGAGATCCCTCGCCACTGGGGTGAATGTTAATTATCTGTGCATGCTCCTCCCGAAACTTGTTAATAAAACCACTTAAAATTTGGAAGAGACAATCCACCTTTATCAGTAGGCACTTGTAAAGTTTATAGTTTAACTTTAGGTCGTTTACTGGGCCAAATACATTTAGACATAGAACTATTGAGATATTTTTATATCAGCATTTGTCAACTTAAAAAAAAAAAGTCATGGATAGTGGGTATGCAATCTTTGGGAATATTATCATTCCCAAAGATTGCCACCACTATGTCCACAGGCATCACAATTATTTTCTCAAGAAAAAACATTTAAATATGTAATTTTGATGATCAAAGATGAGTTTTAAAGGATAACATTTTTGACTACAGGGGGACTTTAAAACTAAAAAGTGTTCCACGATACAAGCATTTTCAATGGTGCTTTACACATTATTAAATTAATTG